>NC_054084.1:22953161-23065884 GCF_017562075.2 Anopheles merus
CCACGTTCGGTTGACTTTTTACGCTGAAAAATCCCGATGCAGCTTACGGTAAGCGTAATAACCAGGAAAGGGAACGACACAGCAGTCCAGCGAAGGGGTGCTGGGGGAGGTGGAGAAAAGTTTTAATTTGTAACTTATCTCACTGCACTGTTCACGAGCATGCAGCTGGCGAAAAACTAATGCTCACCAACTGATGGAAAGTGAAAGATGGCCAGCTTTTTTTTCGGGGGGAAAAGGTTATAAAACCAAGGATTATTTTTCTCACATCGTCAACAATTGGAATGGTGTTGCATAGAGCTACGCCATGGAACCACCACGATCGAAGGTAACGTTATGTGGGTAAATGTAGAACCGTTTCAAATTGTGATGTGTTAAGTTTTTTAATTTTACTCTTACTCATATGCAAGTAGAATGTTGCTTTGGAATGAGCACTCCACCTTGTTTAGCGGAATGTATGAGAACGTTGTGAGACGCATACCAAAAAACACAAAAATTGCTTAGCCTCAATACGACCTAGCAACGTGTAGCAGTTACTCCCAAACATCCATTTTGAAGGATAAATTTTAATTACACTTTTCCTATTTCCATCTACAAAATGCTGCCACTGGCCACACTGCGAGACGAGAGCACACATTCAGTATCGACCGGAACCATATTTATTGCGCCCCGGGATCAAACAACCACACAATATGCCGACCCGCACCCAAATAGCTTAATGTCTCCGAAGCTGTTTTTGTGTGTTGCCGAAAATGTTTGCCAACGGCGCCATAAAAGCGTCTAATAAAAATCCATTACCTTCCACAATCGCTTCCTCTTCCTTATGCAAACGCTTCCATATTTTATGTGCCCTCTCGAAGAGACGTATGTGTTCTTGGTCTTTTTCCCGAATGTGACAACCACCGGGGCCACAAAAGGCTGAAGGCGCGCGCTGTGCCGCTTTTGACGGCAAAGGATATCCGTAGGCTAACGCTTTCCGAAACCGGGGATTCCTTGAATGCGTGAATGTGTCCTTTGCCCATTCCCTAAAATCCTACCCGGGCTGCCAAACGGGGGGCCATATACGGGTCACAGCTTACGACCAGCCAAACAAAAAAAAACCAGCTCCTTTGCATGCAAAGCCAGCCTCCGCCAGGCTCCGTTGCTGCATTCGGGAAATATGCTAGACATTCAAAATATTCATTACCATTTTCATTACCTCCACCGGCAGTGCCGTCGCTGGGGCCGCTTGTTGATTTTTCGCCAGCCGTGATGATCTCGCTTTTATTGCCAGGATTGCCGTCATCGGTGGTGGCTAACGGCCGCTCGGTGTCGTCTGCTGCCGGCCGCTCCCAGCCCGCTGTCACCGTGCGCATTGATCTTCCGGACGATAAAACTGTGCTTATCACATTAAATAATGTCAGCATCGGTTTCACCATATTGTTGTACTGCTGGTCGACGCTCTGCTCCTGCTCCTGCTGCTGCTGCTGCTGCTGCTCGCGCTCGGCACGGTCCGCCGCCTCGTCGTAGTCTTCCAGGCCTTGTTCGTAGCTGTCCAGGAGGGGGAATCCGGAGAAATAGCGCGAGCACCGAGAATGGTAACATAGAACAAACGGGGCGAGAGGAATGGTTAGAGAACATGTGGACAAGAGTTAGCAGCAGCTAGAGGTGGAAAGACATATTCAATTTGCTAGCCGGCATCAAGGCAGGAAGGAAGGAGCTGCCGAGCCGGAAGGAAAGTAGACAAGGGAATTTTTGTGCTGGAAACTAGCGAATAAAGCATTTTATTCTTCGGCGACAAGATGAGAACGGAGAACCAATGAAGCTCGACATCGATATTAGCTTAGTGATTTGATAGCAATCCATTTAATCCATTTTTTGGGTGGAATTCAAAGACAAATTTAGACACAATAAGTTCATATAATACGAAATAAGTTAAGCTATAGTAAGTATTTGTACGAACAAGTCGTTAAGCTCGCACACCAATCCTATCACATCATACAGTGCTTTTAGCCACTTTTATGGCGTTTATGCCACATCGGCCCGTTATTGTGCCGAGCCCTCCAGCACTATTCTAACGGTGCCATCGTGCATTGGCAAAGGAATTTCTGGCCACAACCCAAGTGAGCACAACTTTTGCTCCAAGCAAAAGCGACACACAGTACGTCGGTTTGCCCCCCCCCAAAAGGACACAATAGTCGTGCGGAGGGGCAAGACTTCCGACAATTTCGTGAAAGGAGGAAGGCGCAATAAGCAGATAAGATAAAGGGCCAAACAGAATTAAGCGATAATAACAATAAATAAAATTTAATTCAGTTTGTTCAAATTGTTTTATTAGAAATAATGAATGGTGTCGCCTGCGGAAAGGTGCCGACCCGCGAACGGCAATGACCCGAACGGCACACCGTACGGCCATACGCCTCGCTCCACGCTTGTCCCTGGTGCCTCATTTGCACTGGCACTGTTGTTATTCTAACACCGCTTCTTTCCCTGATATTGTCTCTGGTATGTATATATGTGTTTGTTTGTGCATGTGAAGACAATGTCCGAAACGGTGCGGTGCGCCCCAAACGTCCTTCCCAAAACAGCAAAAAGGTACTTCCGGGGTCGTGCCAAAGAGCTTCATTATCGTTCGCTGCGGTTTGTTGCGGGCAAATGTGTTTGTTGCTGTACGCCCGTCCGTGGTTTGGCAGAAGCGGGCAGTTAATGAGGCTAATGAAAGAAAAACCTCTCCACTGGGCTGAACCTCCCCCGAAACCGAAACCGAATACCAAATACGGGGTTTGGGACATTAGGCTCGGACGTACGTAGCACCACGTACACGGTTGCACACCACACCACCATCCGATTTCCGTCCCGCGAGAATCATCATTTTATGGGGTGAGACTAACGGTCTAGATTATGATCCTGATTTGAGTTCAAAGGATCACCCCGGACGACGGCGACGACGACCACTGGCCCCAAACGCCCCCATTAGGAGACGGATGCTGGAAACGGGGAATGGTGTGCGTTTTTTCTTCCATTTCACCGAACACATGTACGATGCGTAGTGTAGTGCATGTTGTTGTGGTTATGTTAATTGATAATGGTGCGTCGGAATGTTGGGCTTCGTTTGGGCTTCCCCGCAGCGCAACAGTAGCACAGCAAAGGCCCGGAAAAAAGGGAAGCTGGCCAACAGCAGCAACTCTTCCCATTTGGTGTATCGATTTTTGGGGCTTTTGGGGCTTTTGGGGGGGGGGGGGGGGGCAGTTCATGGTTTTGCTCGGAATTATCTTATTATCAGCACCGACCGAGACACGTCCTCCGCACGCATTCGGAAGCTTCGGCATAATGAGCGGCAAATTGAAACAAATGAATTTCGTAGTATCCTGGCGTCCTTTTTAAGGGCGGAGGAGGAACTATCGTTCCCCTCGTACCTCGATAAGAAAACAAATCGTCTATAGATACACACACACGTATGGAATGGTAAAAGGAGTTTCAAAGGGGCGTGTAACCCAACTGCTGGCGCAACTAAACTTTAAGCATTTTTGTGAATGAATTAATTGCTAAACTTTCTGCTCCACTAGCCTTGGTCGCTTTGAACGGCTCCCCGGGTTAAGCCTCTTTGAAAATTAAATCGACTGGATAATCGGCACTGCTCTGCATGACCGCACACGGATGCAATTGGGAAATATTTACCCATACACAAGGGCAGGGCGCTTATGTTAAAAGGGCTTTATAGCGGGCTTCACTCTAAACAACGCACATAAAAGTAATTAAGCTGACTAAACTTTCGCTCCACGTCCAACATTCGCCTTCGTTCCCTCGGCCATCCATATTCCTAATTTCATCCAAAGCAGTGATTATGATTACATTTTATGCAGTGCGTTCGGCTGTAGCTTGCTATGAGCTTAGTGTAGTGCATGTTAATGCAGTTTCGGCAATGAGTGGCACGGTGTATTGACGCAAAAAACCGCCTGTACGCCCTTTGAATTAGTGCATTTTTTTTTTTTGTAGTTACCCTTCCGTAGCACGTCATTGGGAATGGATGCATTATGCAAACACGGCGATGGATTGAACCGCTCACCCCCTGATCCCAATCAGCACACCCATCATCATATATTGCGCATTCTCTTTGAGCCTTTTGACGGGCGGACGGCCTACGCGCGCGCGCGCGCCCTCTGCCTGATTACAGTGACTGGACTGCAAATTGGAAAACCAAAATGATAATTAATATCTTGCATGCGTTCGGCATTTCGGGTGGGGGTGCGAGCCCACTCGCCAATCAAATGGTACACGCAGCAGCAACAGCAGCATCAGCAGCAACAGCCGCAGTGTGTTTCATACACGAGCATAAAGAGGACATTGAGTTGAGTGTACTATTTTTCTGACTGATCCATTACAGCCTGCAGGCAGCGTTTGCGTTTGCAGAACCTGCATCAAGGATGGGTTCAAGTAGCCCAGATGCGTCCGTTGCGTGTCCCCATTGCCTGTCACTGCACTGCCGTTGTCGTCGTTACCATCGCGTGTGTTTGTGTGTGTGTGATTCGTTGAATATTCAATAAATATTTCACCTGTTTATTTACGGCGCACTTCATGCGCTGAACCGCTGATGCACCAGCAGTGCAGTGGTCTTGAAGTTAAAACTGAGATTATATTTTTTACACATTTTTTTTATATTTTCTGGAGTATTGGATAAATTACCCAATAGATCATAAATTAGTCTTTTCATACACTCATATAAAGATCTAAAACAAAGTCTCCCCTTTTGACCTTTGAGCCATTAAAAATAAAATCAAAATAAAATGATATAAGGTTTTTAATGAAAAAAAAACCCCAAAGGGTTTTAACAACCCACATTATGAAATCTTTGATTGATGATGAAATGATGGCATTTCAATGTCAAAATACAGAATCATCCTCATTTTCTGTTTGCATTTCCCGCCTGGCGTCTCAATGCGCTATTAAACTACAACTGAAGGTGTTGAAAAATATCTCGATTGTGATGAATGGCTTACTACATTGGAATGCTTTGTTTACGTTGGAATGATACTCAGAAATCGAATCAACACAAATCTTTAATACATCTTAAGCTAGCTCTCAGTCTGCCTATTACTCCTATTACATTATTACCTCTTTTACCCCTATTAAGCCAGGAAGCTAACATTTTAGCCTGTCAGTGGAACAATATTCATCATCTCGATTGTAGCTATTTAACAGCCACTACATTGGAATTCATCATTTGCGGAAGAACGAAGGTGCGTTTTATACTTTTTGCTATTTTTTTTTCTATTTGAAATGGATTTTAATACTTTTATTGTTTTTAAAAGTATCGAATCAAATAGTTTTTTTACCTTTCTTGACAGAATATTGTAGCTTCAGTTTGTTATCCTGTTCGAGTCTGCAACGAATCGACGTAAACCTACGTGTTGCAGGCTGAATAATATAAAGCTTAGTTTGTATTGTGGTTTTGTATGGAGCGTTGATATGATTTCAGCTGGCAACGGTCAAAACCCATATAAAAAATATAAAACTATATAAACCCATATATAAATATAAAATATAAACCCATATAAAAAAACTGCTCATTTCAAAATTTAGATAACAAACGTATTGAAAAAATAACTTGGAAATAATACAGCTGAAAAAATATGAAGTCAACAAAAAAAACTACCAAAAAGTCCATTTGGGAACGAATGAAACAATAAAGAGAACAACGAATGACATAGAGTTAATTGTATTTTGCAGGATATTGATCTAAATTTATTTCCTAATCATAAGAAAAATATCAAAATAGTCCCATGGCTTATTGGAGTTGATTTAAGGAGGCCATTTCCGCAATTTCTTATCCTCTACCCTTCCCCCTCCCCTCCATTCCTAGGTAAGACCCTGAGGAAAATGTAGAACTAAACGATCTGCCGTACTCTGTACTTCAAAGGTTGAAGAGCACTGCCAGTGCGTTATGAAATCCGTGCACCAGCACAACAGCCCGCTGGTTGACTGTAACAGTTAACGTACCGTAGCTGTGCCTGCCATCGGTGTGTATCGAATGAAAAAGAAAACTTTTAACCCCCACAACACCGCCATTTTTTCCATTCGAGTACAAAAGCAGACACAGTAGCGGACCAAGCGAGAGGGAGAGAGAGAACAAAAATGGACATCAGAAATGAAATTACGACCCCACTCACATACACGAGATGAATGCATTCAAATGATATTCAATTTATATTTATCTGACCTTGCCGACGGGGTCGGGGTGAACGAAAAGAAAAATAATAATAATAATAATAACAGGGTCACAGAACCAACCGAGGGTGCTGGTATAAATTTCATATGAAAAATTTAACCATCAGCCACCACACGCCATATCGCATCGGGGATGGGAAGCGAGCAACTGCAACGGTGGTAGCAACCCGTTTCCCCCATTTCGGGGAAAAATCTTTACCCATTGCATCTGTACCGCGCGGGCTCAGACAGCATTAAGCAAATGGATTAATTATGATTTTGTGCCCCCGCTCTACGGTCCGCACATCTTAGCACGGACCTTTCACCCAAGGCCACGCCACAGTGTGCTGCCAAAAAGATAGCGGAAAGCATAAAATATATTTTGTATTAAATGATGTAAAACAACGTACCAAATATTACTTAGCAGTTTAAATAAAAAAAATAAATATGTTTGTTTTTCACATAAACAATCACTACAGCGGTAAAACAACCACCAAAAGAGCACCACATGTCAGCAAAACAATCACATGACACTCACGGCAAGCTTGATGCAGTCAAGCACGTTAATCGGCCTTTCGGGTAGACTTTGGCAGAGCACTTTCCCGCATGCCGCAGCAGCACTTTTGCACGCAACTGTTCGCCTGCTTTGTTTTCTTTCCGATTGATGAAAGCAATCGAGTGCACTCGATTGGATGCCATTTTTTCATCCCTCCTTTCCATTATCTCTCTCTCTCTCTCTCTCTCTCTCTCTCTGACCGTCCCGCATCCTCTCCCTGTCTGTGCACAACATTTTCGGAAACAATTTTGAATTAATGAACTATGGCCCGGGCTTTCATATATTATTTGCAATCGATTTGGCTTTCGGATGTGCATTTTCCCCACCACCACCACCAGCAAGGTTGTGAAAGGAGCAATCGACCAACGAAGACAACGATTGAATATCAATTTCCAATTGCTATCAGATAAAAATTAATTCCTCAAAGCCCGCCCCCTCTCGCGAACTCGCGCATTTCGTCACCCTGTTAACGTCGCATCCTCCCAGTTTGGCCGTTGAAATGGGTGGAAAATGTGTCAAAGTTATCCGCGTGCCTGTTTTCCCCCGCCGCGCACAATTCCACCCATGGTGGGGTGGAGGCCACGAGCACTCAATTCTTTTGCGCCCGTGCGCTCGTGCTGTAATAAATGAATGTACGGGCATAATTAAAATTAAAAGCTCACACGGTCACCATTACGTTTGCGTCTCTCCACCTTGTGCCCGTTTCATCTCCTTTTTGGGGTGGAGAAAGAGAGAGAAGAAATCTGTGGCTCCAATAGGGAAGGGAGAGCCCGGTGGTGATAATGGCAAATGGAAAGGATTAAACACAGCGGCCCCAGCACGATTGGTTTGACCGATCGTGCGTGCAAATTATGCGCCACGGGTGAATAGATCTTTTTTGCGCGAGCGAAACTTTTACAACCACACACGGGGCGACTGTGCCCACTGCCCCTTCCTCTTCCCCAACGCTTTCCGGACATCTGACTGTAGTGATTGTAATTGTCAAATTAAGCGGTTTAATTTAAATCTCAACCCGTTTCCCACCCGCCACGACGCAAAAGAGCCCCCAAAGTTCGAGGCGATGCTACGGCCTAGCTATCCCGGTGCCACAAATTAAACCCCGTCAAGGACGTTGAATAAGCCCGGTTGGTTGCAAACCTCCACTCTTCCCTCCCCACCACAAGTACACGTGGACACACGTGTGTGCGCAATTGAATATCCGGCTGGTAAAATTATGCAGGGTGAAATAATTCAGAAGCCGCCACACTTCCCAACACACCCGCAGAGTCCGCGGAGAGTAACACAAAAGCCACGCGCGCGCGCCAATTGCATGTTATGGCGCACAATCACGCCGTACACGCCCGTGGCGGTTGGTTTGGGTTGGGTTGAAAAAATCTTACTCCTGTCGCTCTTGCTCTCTCTCTCTCTCTTTCTTTCTGCTCATTACACTTTCCTCCAATTTCCCGGGAAAAGACCAAACCGCTCCGGTACGGAATAAGGGATGGACGACATCCGCCCCGGCCCTAGACCCTGCTGGCAGCCAAGCGTTTAGTCGGACCAAACCAACGCGCCACACAGCCGTAATGAAGGACCTCATCGGAAGAAGCGGCCGAACCGAAACTCCCTCCACCGCCACAGCTCTTGTTTTAATGTTTGTTATTGCGGGGTATCCGGTACACATTAAATTCCCAGTGATCATAAATTTAAATTCAATCTACGTACAGGGAACGGACCGGGCCGTGGTCGTATTTTTTTTTTCTATTAAGCTTAGCCCCCCGTTGCATGGGATCACAAATTCCAAACTCACAACCAACCAGCAGCGGTAGCGGCAGCAGCAGCGCAGAGCAGCGAAAAAAAGCCGACCAGACTACAATCTACTAAATGGCAAATTGGTATGTTACTACAATAAATCCCACCGCCAGGTCCCATCGGCTGCCCGCTGTATTGTATTAGTACACCAGGGGCGCACCATCATGATGCAAGGGGAGGGTCGGTTGCTTATATTGGCCTGTCTGGTGCTGGTCTGGGCTAGAGAATGAATTTAACCGCCGCTACGATGAGGCTCATCGACAAATCCAAGGTCCGGCGGGGCGGTGGTCGGTGGCAAAGGCAAGTACTGTAATTATCGTTAAGCACAGTTTTGTACACTTTTTACACACACACACACAAACATGGTGATCGATTGTTAATATGGGGTCAACACGTATCCAGTCTGTTCAGTTCGAAGCTGTTTCGTTCGTTTGTTTGCAGGCGTTGTAGTAAAGCTGTTTGTCGCTATTGTTGGTTGGCAGGTTGGCAAGCAAATGGAAAATCTCCCCCTCCGGACCGGATATGCATTAGCCGGGCATTAATTGAAAGTTTTTCCTGTGCAGTTTTTTTTTATGATGAGTGACATGCAACAAGCATTAGGGATGGTTGTTTTTACTTTATTTTTGACGGCGGAAGACTTCAGTAATTGTACCGTATCGTGTTTATCATTTTAGTGGTGATGGTTTTGCTTTGATTGGTATAAGTGCTGCCGGAGCGAAACGGTCCACTCCGTGTTGTAACCCATCATCAGTAACCCACCATGTCGAAAATACTATCTTTGTTTTTGATGCAGTCATCCAATGGCACAGCTCATTAAGGAGATATTAACACTCAGGACTTTGGGTGCTGAATGGTAGAATCATTTAAACGAACGAAGCGAAAGTTCATGTAAAGACCGAACGATTCCTGTATGTGAAACATCTCCATGGATAGCATTTTGCCGGATATGAGGTTCAATTTAGTCTTGAAGTCAAACTATGGATGAAGACTCAATATTACCGCAAACTACTGATACATGCTGAGAAGGACAAGAGCATAAATTAAAAGCCTCCAAACGTTTTGAGATCGATATTGAAAGAAAATTTAAATCGATTTTGTGCGAAATTTAATACCTTTTATAACATGTTAAATAACCATTCAGCCACTTTCCCAAATTCAATCAAAGGGAACGATAGTTGCAGTTGCCTGGATAAAACGGTTGCTTTTATATATTTCATGAGTATCCTGCTCTTAGTGGAGCGGTCCCGTGGTACAATCGTCAAGTCGAACGACTCAATAACATGCCCGTTATGGGTTCAAGCCCAGAATGGACCGTCTCCCCGTTGCAAGGATTGACTGTCTGGCTACGTGGTAATGAATTAAGCCTCGAAAGCCTTTATAGGCCGACATGTCCGCGTAGGACGGCTACGCCAAATAGAAGAAGAAGTAGTATCCTGCTCAGTTTTTACGTACAATAGGCAACATGTTTGAAAAAAATCCAAGGAAATCACCATTGTATGCCATTTTGACAATCGCTACGAACGTTCCCGAATTCGATCGAGCTCGGGAAAGTGGATCATTATTACAAAAATAGATCGTTCTAGAAGCAAAAAACTAAATAGTTTTGAATGCTAATCCAGTCGGAATTCGAAAGTTAAGCATCTGGCAGCTTAAATTACATCCATAAGAAGCCACTACTACGACGAGTGATCCAACTGTAGTCTTCTTCTACTTCTTCTATTTGGCGTAACGTCCTACGCGGACATGCCGGCCTATACAGGCTTTCGAGACTTAATTCATTACCACGCAGCCGGATAGTCAATCCATTCTACGAGGGGACGGTCCATTCTGGACTTGAACCCATGACGAGCATGCTATTGAGTCGTTCGAGTTGACGACTGTACCACAGGACCGCCCCCTGTGGACCGTGTAGTCTAGCGTGCCTAATTCAAGAGATTAGGTGGACTGGTCTCACGCTTGAACTCAGATAACTCAGTCCGGACATAGATGGCGTCCAACATGGAATCATAGATCTATCCCGACTACAGTTTTAAAACCTGAATCTCACTTCAAATCAAAACTAGATTGAACTCGACAATACTGTACGTATCTGGACAAGTGTGGAAGACTCCTGATGAATACGGTCGACTCAGAGCACGTGTCTGGCTAAGTCAGAAAAAATCTTGCTAGTTTCCAGACGAATCGAAACAAATTTGAATGAAAGTTTGAGGTTCAAAGTAGACTTTTAAGTAGCTCAGAAAACTATTGGTTTTTCGAGAAAATCTTATCGAGTCTTTATAATTTCATTGAACAATTGACTTTGAAGAATGTGTAGGACTGAAGCTTATATATATTTTTTATATATATGTTTGTTACTTTGATGACATTTGGTATTACCAGGGTTTTTTTGCAAAGGTACAAAAGCAGTAATATATCTTGAATTCCTTTGCCTAACTAAGTAATTTTTGTATCGTCCTGAAATTACTAGGATTTGATCTGACTTGTTCGGACTTGTCCTTTGTCATAGCAGCCGTACGCGCCCGAAGAAGATACAACTCCATCAATTAGTAACTAGTATGTTATTCACATTGCATTTATTCACATTACAAAATCACGCTAAAAAAATCATAAACACTACCTATCAAACCAACAGTTTATGAGAAGGATATTCTTAAAAAGTGCAGAATGATCCACACCATGGAGGAGATTCATTCACCGGTAAAAGCTGCCAATCTACACTGCGATGCAATATAGAGCGGATTATTGCCGAAGTAGTGTGGATAGAGCAGAAGCCGCTAATACGTCTACATCGCAACGACACCTGTTTCATTTTCCACACACCATCTACGAGAAACGATAATCCTTGCACCGAGTGCTATCAAAGGATAATATCAAAACTGGCTCCGCTTACATACGCTCTTCAAGCCTTCAGCAAATCCGTCACATTGAAGTTCCGTTCCATCCCGATACGATGAACAGCACGGTTGCACAAGTGTGTAAATACTTTCACAAAGCAAACAGAAACCGCTCTGTGAGTGAGCTGCATAATTGTGTAAATAACTGCAGCCCAGAGTGTGTCTATTGCAATGACGACGGTACGACGGCGGGTCGGCGGAAGGGCGAGAGAAATTAATAAAACTTCCCATTCAAAAACACCTTTTCAGCACACACGTTCGAAGCTTGTGATACAGTGTGTTGAGTGTGATGAACACCACCGTTCTACAACCACCCCCCCCCCCCCCCCACCACTTTAGTACATTTGTGCAAAGTTTCGACATCCGCACCGAAACTGATTATTCGCTGCAAAACTAACATTTGTTCGACCAGAACTATGTTGCCGCGGCGACACCCGCCGAAGTTCATTAACACCCGCAACCGAACCGAAAGCGAGTTGATGAATAGTTTCCGCAGTAATTAGGCAACTTTATTTGAGAGATAGCAAAACACATTCCATATGCATCCCACCCCACTGCATTGGCGGACCGTTTTTGTATGCGTCCACCACCGCCCCCGGATGCAATTTCCATGCGTTGCGCCGGTTGTTCGGTGGTGCGCCAGATATGATGATGCCAGCTGGTGACGCGCGGGAAACTCATTTTAACAGATTGGCCTGGCTTTTGTGGAGTTTTGTCAGTGCGCTTCTAGTGTTTTGTTCTCCATTGGTGGAATAACTTTTCACTCGCAAACCGGTCGAGCGTTGGAGTTTAACGAATTGGAGTGTGATTCTAGTGAGCATGATCGCACCCGTGGCAACTGAAACTCAAACAGCAACAGCACACGGCTGGGTGTCGTGTGTCGGTCACTGTTTGCCGACCGAGGTGTGACCGATGCGGCGATAGCCTTTGCTCTTTGCTGGACCCTTGGCGTATCAGACAGTAGGTAATTTTTTTTCGGAACTTTTGCTCAAAATCGCCGGAAGAGCGTGTGTATTCGTAATTGCATGTATAATGCGTAAAAGCTAGTGCGGTTTAACCGATTGCAGTATTTATTGTAATTGAGATTCACATAAGAGAGCAGAAATTGAGGAAAAAATGTTTTGAATTAATGTGTTTATAACATTTATAACATTCCTCAAAGCTAATACAAAAAAATGTGGACAGCAAAAGGTTACAGTGCAACGAACATTACTATTCCCAGAGCGAATTCTGATTTTGGAGGGATTGATCCGCAACGCATAAAGTTCTTAAAATTTGTCTTGCATCTATACAAGTCCAGAAACTGATCCTCAATTTCCATACCTCTTCTGGAATAGATTCTGAGCTCATAACTCCTAGAATAGGTCCCCTGGTACAGTCGTCAACTCAAACGACTCAATAAAATGCCCGTCATGGGTTCAAGTCTAGAGGATTGACTATCCAGCTATGTGTAATAAGTAAGTCAATGAAAACTACAAGTAGTACAGGCAGGCCTTAATCGACAATGGTTGTTATGCCAAAGAAGAAGTAGAGAAAACCTATACCGGCACAGGATCTAGTCTCGAACCGACATTGACCTGAAACTGTTCCTGTATCCGTAGCAGTTCTGGGAGATCCTTAACTCACGCCGGCCCTAGAACTGAGCTCAAACACACGTCGGTTCTGGAACTGATTCCGAACTCACACCGGTCGTCCTAGAGCTGAGCCTAATCGCACTACGGTCCTGGAACTAATTCCGAAACCCAGTTCTCTTTAACTGCAACCAAACCTGTACACATCCTAGTACACCATTCCAACCCTGAAACTGATGTCTTTATTATTCTGGTATAAAAACTATTCCTATGTCAGTCATGGAACGGATGACGAACGTGTCCTGGCCCAGAAACCGATACAGCAACCTAATCCGATCCAGTCCGACTGACTGGGCGACTATGCAGTACTACTGTTCGCTGTAGAAATGTAATCCAAATAACCAGGAAGTAACATGTGGAACGCACGTTACCCCTTACTACAATTTGTATAGCGGGAAAACGTCGACGCCTCCATTGAATACTCTACTAAAACCCGTAAAAATAAAACGAGAAACATTTTGTCAAATCTAAAAAGTAACTTCAAAAAAGCTAGCAAAAAAATGCTTTCAAATTTGAATAAAAAGCCACCCGTCCCAGAATCTGCACTTCTGGCAGCAGCATTCTGTTGATTTTAAGGACAATCGTAAATTATCACGCCACGCCAATCACTCCCGGGACCGGAAACGGCACAAAATTACCACCATCCGCTGCCGCACCGTCCACGGCCGGCACCATTACTTACCGGCTTAGCTGCTTCACGGGCCGCACCACTATCTTGGGCGTGGTGGCCACCGCACTGTAGCCTAACGTTGTCCCCGTTACCGAACCATCATCGTCATCTTCATCCGGTGCGCCACCTCGCTCGGTTGTCGATTCCGCACTTTCGTGCCGGCTGGGGGTTGGGGTTTCGCCACTGCTGCTAGCGTCTTGTTCGAAACTTTCTTCACTCTCCTCGAGCATCTCGTCCGATGAGCCTCCAACTGCTGCACTGCTGCTGCTGCTGCTGCTATCTTCATCTTCCGCTACAGTGGCTGTCGTTTGTCTCGCTGTCGCACGGACACTTCCGGCCGCCACCACTACCCCGTTCAGTATGACCAGCAGTACCAGCCCCAACAGCAGTAGCCGAACGAGCAGCAGCTGCATCGTTGAGCCAGGTCCGGCGCCACCTCTGGCCATCATTACGCTTAATCTCTTCGCTTTTCGCAACGATCCGATGCAGATTTCAATACACACTGCTGCCGTTGCTGCTGCTGCTGCTGCTGCTTCTTTAATGCACTCACAGACACACACTCTACACACTAACAAACACAAACACACGTCAAGCGGATGGCGATGAGAAGGCAAAGGCACAACTTTTCCTCCTTCTCGTGTGGCTCTCCCGGTGGCGTCCTTAAGTGTATCACGTACTGGAAAGGATTCGATGGAGCCGCGCTGGGTGGCCAGGTGTGTCAGCAGGTTGCGGTTTACGGACTTTCTTACCGTCGAGTTTGTGCAGTTCGAATCGGTCCGGATTTTGCTGTCGATTGGTGCTACCGGGTTCCGTTCCGTTCCTCAATTATTTAGTTCCTGCAAACACTTTTTAAAGTGTCACTTGTAGCCGGCGATGGGAATGGGGGTGCCGTTGCTAGGTAACCTGATCCTTGATGTCAGCAGATGGTTGTGTAAAGTGTCTTGCCTTATTTCTTACGATAAGGATTAACACAGCCAAATATTTACACACACACACAGATGGGAAGAATATTTTCAACTTAAGTGTGTCTGAAATTTCACCTTCATGATGGACAGTTCTCGAGGTCTTCTTGGGTTTAGTGCAAGTAGTTGTGTAGTTTACTAACACTTCCAATATCAATGCATTCAGTTAGCACAATCTGAGCTTGAGCTTAATAACCACAAGAAACGATTTTAGCACGAAACTCCTTAACTATGTCTACTCTAATTGTGTTTGGCTCTCGATTTTTTTTTTATTTTAAACCAGTCAATGTTGCAGCCACGCGACAGTATTAAAATGGAATCAACCAACAAAATCGTTACTGCACCACTAAACCTTCACGGACACCGTTCTGCGCCGGCAAGTGTCTGGCGGTAAACTACACCATCCGATGGTATCACACCGCCAAGTTATCGTCGCTGCAGTTCGGGGGCAACAATTTACAGATCAACAAAAACGCGACCTAGAAGATTGTGCGGTTCTAATTAGCACCTGGTGCGAACGTGGCGCACGCTTGGCAGGCAGGCATCGGGAAGCGAGGGCCCACTTTTGGTTCGGTCCCGGTCGTTACCGATTCGGCTAACCTAGTTTAAGCTGGTGGTCACTTGTTACACGTTAGCGAGATTTTTTTTGCTTCTAAAAAGCTTCTTTTCCCTCACTCCCGGTCACAGTCACGATGACTTTTTCATTCACACCGGCTAGGGGAGGGTTGTGAAAGTTGGGTCGTTTTTTTTCTTTTTTTTTTTTTTGGTTACTACAATTCACTTTACAATGTAGTTGTATCTTAGGGCAAGTTTTTTTGCTGATTTTATTTGGTGTTTTCAATCGAATTCTTGTAGATGCTAGTTTCTTCTTCTTCTTCTTTTGGCTCAACAACCGCTGTCGGTCAAGGCCTGCCTGTACCACACTACTTGTGGGTTTGGCTTTCAGTGACTTATTGATCCCCCCATAGCAGGATAGTCAGTCCTACGTATGGCGGCACGGTCCATTTGGGGCTTGAACCCATGACGGGCATGTTGTTAAGTCGTACTAGTTGACGACTGTACTACGAGACCGGCTCAGAGATGCTAGTTTAGGGTATACTTATCCCGAAGTTCATGAGACGTAGTGCTGAGCCAAAGCATACCAAAAGTAAGGGAACATCGCAGTGCTTCGGCTCTGGATTTAAAAATCCCTTACTTGCCACAATTAAATGAGACAAACAGAAAGTTTTATCAGAATAATGAACCACAACAATCGGTAGTTTCGTAAATTTTTAAATGAGTTTTAAGATCATTTGGTTTAGGCATACCAGCTACTTGAAGCATTAGTTTTCTTTACTATAACTTCCATACTTTTAGCTATGATTTTGCTATGTTTATGTGTCATATCTTATCTTCTAACCTAGACATTCATTTGAAACATTTGTTGAAGTAGCGCCTGTGACTCATCGACGAGCAACCTGTTTAGCTATTCTTCAACTACAAACGATCAGAAAAGAATACATTAAAAGCTCTGGAAAAAACGATGCCCAAATGCCGAAAATAGATCCTAAAACTATAATAGGCATTAAACGACGACCGATGAGTTAAAAATCCGCACTAGGCATTACAATTTTTTTTTCAGTGTAGTTAAAGGATGTCTTTGGCATTATCTTTGTTCTTGATTTTGTTAAACGATGCAACTACTGCGATGCCTTATTTAGGCAGATTATTTGCGAATATTCTTGTCAATCGTGACTAAGATGGACAGTGATGCGCTGCAAAAATACTGCGATTAATTATGTAGCTGGTGGAATTTAAACGAGCTGACTATTATAATCACTAAAGGTTTTATCTTACTGAATACTTTAACTTCAGCTCTGAAATGCTTCGCTTTAAAAATGAAATGCTACAACTTAACGCATAGTAGCATTAATTAATAAAAGATTAACTAGAAGGTGTTCGGTCCAGAACATAATTCTTGCGCATATGATCATATATTCACCGTCTAATAGTAAATAAACAAATAAATAGCAAACCTAAATAAATTTAAAAAAAACTTTAATAGATTAATTGATGAAATAAAAAACAAACAATAATTAAACAAGTTTAAATTTATCGATTAATTTAAATGTAAAAAAAATTAAAATGGCAAATATAAAATACATTACACAAGTAAACAATTCCACTTAAACCGCTCAGCAACTCTTCCTAATTTTAGCAATGTAACCAATCGTACAAAACTACAACCCACCAGGCAAGTGGCAATTCCGTCTCAAAGAAGGACAACCCACCCAGCCATTGTACAGCCTACGCGATACAACAACAGCACACCACCGCGCTAGACATTGCTTGATAACTTAATTTATCTCCGCCGTCTAGACAGAGCGGGCTGCAATTTCCTTCCACCCTGCAGTGCCATTGCAGCCAGGTCTGTCAGGTTGATTTCCGCTCGTTTATTATTCCTCGCGCTGCCTTGGCTGCTGCCCACCAGTACCCGGAATCGGATGAAAATTGAACTCCTCGCCGGCTGTATCAACCCTTCCTCCAGCCGGCCAGATTGATGAACACACCCGCACACACGGAGGGGGGTTTGGGCTAATAAAATAATTTGCCTACACGGCGTCAGAACGGTTTTTTCGATCACCGATCATCGATCGTGAGCCCCTGGGCTATTTTGGTCTTTTCCGTAGAAAGCCCAAAGCCGTCATCCTTCAATCGACGGACCGCAGTTAGTAGGACGTTGGAGGCCTCATTTGTTTTGCTCGAGACGGTCAGACTGCCTCTGTTGGGGTCCAGGTGAGGCTGTCCGTGTCCATTCTAACGCTGGCGTGTGCATACATTACTTTCGCATCCTCCCAGGCGCACAATCCCAATCCAACCCAAAGCCAATGTGTGAAACACCGTCCCAAAATGGAAACACACAAACACATAAACGACGGCACCGGAATCTGGACAGTCTCGTCCGGATGTTCAATTACGAAAGATTCCTCAATTTTCACGAAACGATTCGTAAATCGATTTACGTTCCATCGAACACGGTGCCCGGAGATAGTGGAGGACTGGTGGACATGAAACATGTTTTTCTTGGGCATCATTCATTCGGCACCGTAGGTATCCCCTACATTCTCCCCTACATGGGGGAAAAAAAGACCCATCAAATCACCGAAACTAGACGAAATGGACACACTCGTCAACCAGCCAACACCATTCCAAAACCCCACTCGTTGCAAGCGGAGCACAGGAAACAGAGCAACACCACAGTGCGCGGGGCACACGAAACGGCTGCAAGGGGGCAATCGAACAGATGTGCCAAACGTGTCGTGCTTCCGGCGACGGACTGATTTCTATTCCTACCAAACTCACAATGTTTTCGTTCGGACAGGTTGTTGCAGATGACAGGAGCGCTCTGGTTGAGAGTGGTTTTGATATTTTAGCAGCGATTTTTTCGTAAAACACATTTTTCCCAGAACTCTGAACATCGTGGTAGTAGAATTGGAACACAATTTAATTCATTCTGCAACTCTTCGTTGGCAGAAGTAGCGAATTTATTAAAAAAAAGAAACTGCTCCAACTGCTCTAGAATTTATTAAGCTTTCTCTTGCAACTGCTCCACATTTGGCTGCCAATGCGTAAATGGCTCGGGAAGGAGTGGCGCTAAAAGACGTTAATTTTCGGCAAATCCCCCCCCCCCCCGTCCTCCTCCCCTGGGTCCCGGGGTCAGTGCACGCCAGCGCTCGGGTCACGTTCTGTCGGGTAGTAAAATCACACACATCACCATCAATGATGAAAAGCACGTAACATTTGTTAATCCATTTGTACTGCTGCTGGGGAGGGGACCTTGTGTTTAGGCTTCACACCCCCGGAGGTGCCCCTCGTGCCTCGTGGAAGAGTTTTGGGGCATAAATCAAAAACCCTTCGGTTCGAACCCTCAGCAATCTCTTGTAATCACGCGTCCGGCCCAACATCACGTCCCACGTTGCCAAGCACAGGCAAATGAAGAGAGCCCCAAAAACCGAACCCACAACACACGCCAACGCTTGACCGGTGTTGCTGCTGTCAAATTTGGCACCTTGCGTACGTGCTTAACACCGCGCCACGCCGCGATTTGCTGCGTAGATAAAGCTGCAACGGTTCTGTTTAAAGATCGCGCCTGATTGGGCGCAATAGTGCTGGGCTGGGTGGAAAATTGCGACGATGATAAACGCACTTTCACAAGCAATTGATTGGACGCGTCACATTGCGAAGGGGAGAGGATAACAATCACGGGGCCCAAACCATAAATGGGACCGCTGGATGTCCTGCTTTTTTCCGCCCCACCGGCAGCAGCTTGTTGGGCCCTCGCGTAGAACGACATCATTTGCCACTAATTTGCGGTAGAGCGTAGTTCGCTGGTGGTGAGGTTCAACATACAGAAATGAATGTAAATTTTTTGTGGATTCAAACTATCAAACACACACTAACACACACGTGAACCAATTCATTTTCCATCTTTTCCAAAAGACCACACGAAACTGTAACCAACTATACACAGCACAGCATCAATCATCCAAGCGGAACTGGCAAACACGCACACGCACGGTTTCCTGTCACACAAGCACACACACACTCACACACACACACACACACACACAACGCAACGATTCCTGTGGACAGCTCCCAGGGACTAAAATCGAAGCTCGGAGCCCACAAAAAAACGAAATCACTTTCATCATTTTACTGGCTTTTGTGGGGCCAGGACACAAAGGCAAACAAATCTGTGCAAATAAACCGACAGTGACAGGCGACAGGGGGAAATAGGAAAGAAAAGGGATGAATTGCACGGGGGAAAAAAACATTGATTGATATAATTTTCATTCCGAACGTAGGTTGAAGGTTTGATCGACGAAAGCCATATTTGCGATCGCCACCTCCTCAACCTCCCCGAGCATGGGCAATAATATCATAGCAAAAGATCAATCCCGCCTGTCGTGATGTTTTATTTCGCCCGTTTTATACATCATCGCTGCACCACACGTGCATGCAGGACTGTAAAGCGGGAAAAGTGGGACTAAAAGAAACGTTACCGAGCTGGCCTTTATTCCAACAGAACCGATAGAACCACACTGGACGCTTGTTTTGTAACAGCGACGATATGTATATATTGATCACGATTTATTATTACACATCAAAAACGAACGGCAACCGTTGTTTATAATTCAATTTCCATGAAATGCATTTATTTTCCTTTGTGGAATTGTCGTTAAAAGGAGCAAATACATCAAACTGGTTTACGCTGGTAATGGCTTAATTATGTAACCGGACGTTTGTGTTATTACAGTTTGAATGGATTATTTTGGTAGGATGTGTTTTTGGTTTGAGTTAGCAAGAATTATAGAAAATGGATTATTGCGATTCGGTGGGAGTAATGACGATATTCTAGGAATATTTAAACCAAAAGTTTAATGCTACAAATGGACAATTCCTGTAAGTGGGATTAATATTAATTTTAATTAATTTTAATTCAGCGAAATTCATTAATCAGTGTGCGATTCCCGCTAAGCTTCGAATATAAATTACAGTTAATTGATATGAAAAGATAAGAAAAACTTAACTATAACCATAAACTTAGTGTTGTGTAAAGAAAGTTATTGTGAAGAGAAGAGGACGTATGCACAAGATCAGTAATCACTTAAGAGCTCTGTGTAGCTCCGTACGCTCCATACGCTCCTCACATTCTATAGCAAGGTCCTTGAAAGAGAACAGGTCGAAGCACTTAGAGTAAATTGACAGAAAGCCATGGGAAAATTTTGACAGTTAAAGTGAACATTGTTTATGTTTAGCGATGGACGTTGCTATGGAGTGAATGAGAGTTTAGTTCAGCATTTTACATTCAATTCCTGTTAGAATATTTGAAGAATTAGAATCCAATTAGAATATTACATGACTAAATGACTAAATAAATGATATCAACTCACTTTGTCGAAAACCCTGTAATTAGCTTTGCACTATATGTTTCTTAGGTGTAGTGTGGGGAGTGGGTTCTATAGGGAGACAATATGATCTTTTTTATATTTAACTTCATTAATTTAATCTTTTTAACTTTGAAGTTTGATCACTTTAAAAAACAAATGGATCAAGTGTTGTGTGTTATGAACTCACAAAGTTTTAACTTAAATTTTAGAGAACATAAGAAGATTGTTTAATATTTTTCACATTTATGCAAGCGCATTTGATGCAGTGAAATTAAATACAAAACCATAGCAAGGATAACAAACTAGCTTTAAAAATGTAATAAATAATAAGTCTGCTAAACGAGTTCATGGCCCCCATCGATTTATTGTTATTGTAATTTTATTACAATAAATTGTTTTATTTCAGCTCTTTAAAAACTATTATTTTAATCTTTTTTAAACAGAAAGAACGTTCTGTTGTCATTCGTAGGCCTGTTAAAATGTAAGCAATGATCATGATCTATAATAGCAGGAGATCAATACCGATTTGGAGTGCCAGGACAATGTAAAAACTTTAGCGGGACTTTTCCTCGCAAATACATACATTAAACACCTGTGCTGCAGTATTTACGAGCACTTCCTCCTTCTACGTGCAAGTCAAACAGGCTTACAATGTTTCTTCTAACAGAGGGCACCAATTCGAGCTTTCTCCACCTACGATACACTTTCATTCAGTTGACTACATCTTCATTTCCGTCCCATACCATCCACGCAGTCCCACTGTTTGCTTTGCTGATTCTCGTCAATGGTTATAACGCTTCAACTAAACTTCTTTACGCGTGATTTTCAGCTTCATCGCCCCAGCGCCCCAGCGAAACGTGGTCAATTGGGGCCAATATTTTTTCCCAGGTCGCCCCAACAACCACCGACTGCACTTTCGCTTACGTCGAATCAAAAGCAATGCGAACCATAGCAAAATATGGGTCAAATGATGATGATGATGTCCAGACGTCCTAACTTTGCGCCGAGACGTTGAAACTTTCTATTGGTTTCGCGCAATCGGAAGCGCAAGCCAGTGGCTCGACCATAAGAACTGGAGCATGCAAAGCTGCCGTCGACACCTTACTTAGAAGAAGAACGAAGCTACTTTACACCGATTAGCACCTTTTATCTTCCTGCGAAGAAAACCAGGTCATTTCACAGTCGAACTCCGTCGAACGAGTGAGGGAAATCTATCCTTGCCGCCCGATATATGGCCCAGTTTCAACGAGCCAGAAAATATTTGTCACGTTTCGAAGCACAGGAGCAGAGGAGCCGGAAACGGCTAGTTGGTGGTTCATGGTGCAGGAATAGCTCACGAATAATTCGAACCTCGATTGGGCCGACCGGAGCCGATTACTGTGTTTACAGCGGACGGTTCATGTTCATTTCATCGCTAGATGAGTGCGCGATAAGACGCGTCTCTACTGCTTCTCGCTGATAAGACAAATGTGGAATGAGTGCAGCTAGAACTTAGACTGTGTGTGTGTGTGTGTGAGAGTGTGTACGTGTGAAATTGTAAAAGGACATTCAAACAACGCGTGTGTGCTACAAGTTTAGTGGAAAAAGGCGCCGCAGCAAGCTGTTACTATTAAGAACCCGACAAGGATACACACAATTATGCCAAACACCATGGGCCACATTAAGCGATCGATCGTTTTAGCGCTATTTGCACAGCTGCTCGGCTACAGTGAACCGAAAACGATCGTTTTCAATTCATACTCGAGTGCACCGGCCCACCAACAGCCGGAGCCGGAGCCGGAGAGCAGCCGGAATGTGACCAGCGAGCGGCAACAAATCGCTGGCAGTGCACACCGCCAGGAAGCAAGTGAATCGTAAGATAAACCCACCCCACCGACCCAATCTACCAGAATGATTCTGACACTTATTTCATGCGGTTTTTGTTCTTGCTCCCTCCCATCATCATCATCAAAGCTCCGGCCGAGGGTTTTCCAGCGGCGGTGGCAGTGGAGCACCTAGCTTCCCATTCTCGATACATCCCGATTTCCTTTCGAAGCCGGTGCAGGTGGCGAGACCGAACGCCGGTTACAAGACGCCGAAATACATTGTCTATCCGAGCTACTCGCAAAACACTGCCAACAGTGTACCGTACTATAACGCTCCAGTCGGTAAGATAAACATGATTTGGGTTTGGGGAGACTTGTTACTTTACCTTTTTCCTGTAGTGATGGACAAAATGGAATTGTTTCGTATCCAGCTACTGTAAGATTCGAATCCAGATCAACTCCAAAATCCACAGAATTAGTGGTAATCTACATCCTCCAACTATAAAGTTCCTTACAGAAAGTATTTAAATATTGAAATGTTTGCCATAATAACACTTTGTGCAAACTTTATGCTCGCTAAATACACCGGAATTTCATCATTATCAATCAGTGACATACAGTTCTTTGGAATCAAAGGCAAGACATGCAAATCGTAATTGATAAAGTTCATACTCAACAACAACATATTGCTCTATATTGATTTTGTATCTACACCAAATCGTTCACCTTTAACCTCAACCCAAAGTTCCCCAAAGTTACTTTGAGCATAATAATGGGGCCCTTTCCGTTTTAAGTTCTTAGGCTGAAATTTCAGCCTGTCAGCTGTTTGCATTGTATAGCAGTTTTCGAGCCGCTATCCAAGTGGGTATAATATACAGGTGGGCTTATCCCAAGGTGTATGAATTTAGAAGGCTGATTTTTATGGCTTATATTTCTGAAGGAAGATTTTAAGAGTGTTTTGTGTATTCGTCAAGCCTCCAGAAAGCTTGTTTGAACTTGTTTGAAAAGTTTTCAACCATTTCAAAAAAACTTGCTATGAGACCACCTGGACTACATACACTTTGATTCTGGATTCCATCACCTAATCTCTTTAATTCACCTTGGGATAAATGTTTTGCCATTTTTCGAGCAGGTACTCGAATCTAGTTCTAGTTTTGAGGCTAGAATAATCTAGACTGAAAATTGCAGGCCAATTTTATGTGTGGTTTTGTATGGAGTGTTTACATGATTTCAACCTCCAACTGTCAAACTCCATACAAAAAAAAACTGACTAGAATCGTGAAGGGCCCCAATAAGAAACAGTTTTCATAGTTGTTCCACTCGAACAACTGGTAAGGAGCTAAAATTAGATCAGCTCCTAGTAATCTTCTAAAATTAACTATTAAATACAAAACCAAGCAAGACAAATGAATCAATAATGTACAGGTGTTCCTTGATATATGCTGAAATGCGGATCGAAGTCAATACCGTATCTCGACAATTAGCGTAAGTCGAATTTCGTGGATTTCTGTCAAATTTTAGCAAATTTTCGTATAATTTCGCTTAAATTCGTAGGTTTTAGCCTCTAAATTAGATATTGGATCTGATTTCAACTGAAGATAACAATGTTGTACTGTTTAAAATGGTTTTTTTTTTATTCGACCAAAAGGGAATTTATTTTGCATTCGACTTTTGATGTGTCAAATCAGTACAATTTGCTCAAAGAACTGTCAAATTTGGAAAATCGCGTGTATCGAGTATGTCGAGGAATATCGGTACATTCTAAAATGTTTGCAGTTAAATTGACCATCCGTTCCAAAAGAACTTACCACCGTTTGCCAACTATTGGTTCCCTCTTTTCGGATTCAATTCACTCACTCTCAGCGCCCACTATTACTAGCCTCACTCACTCTTACTAATGCGATCGTTTGAAACAAGCAAGCCTTTTACAGTTATGATAACCTTTTAAATCGGATGGTTTTTTTAGGAACGTTCATTAAAGATCATAGTTTTGAGTATTCACATAAGTAGCTTTGATGATAACAAACGATTCTTATTTATTCGGAGCAATACGAATTCAATACCGATTGATTGGATTCCATTCGGAGATATCCAGTTTCATCTGAGCAATCCGGATTCAATTCGATCCTTCCATAGTCATCCGATGTCGATGTCGATTTATTTCGAAGTCATATAAAGTAAAGGATTCATAAAGTCGGAGTTGGATTGGATTCATGAATCGATTCCTGTACTCCCATCACTATCTTCCTATTCCTACAACGTATACTGCATCCTGGGATCCTGGGTGTATGCTGCAGACAGCACTGTTTTTAACGATCTTTGGTTTGTTTTTGTTTTTCCCTTTCCAAAATCACCCATTCCGGGCAACCAGCAATGGACCGATTTGCACCCGGCGAAGCGTACGGCGGCACCATCTACAAGCTGAAGAGGCAAAAGCAACCCGGTAACAGTAGCGTCACCGCAATATTGCCCACTATTTTCCCAACCAAACTTCCACTTCAATAACTTTCCTCGTTCCCTTGTTTTTTTTTTTTTTGTTTTTTCCCAAAGCAGCCGCTCCGTTTGCATCGATACCGGCCGCTTCCTTCAACAGCCCGGTCAGCGTACCGATCCCGGGTGCGCTGCGGCCTGCTGCCTCCGACAACAGTCCGGTCAGTGTGCCTGCGCCACCGTCAGGACCGCCATCACCACCAGGACCACCACCACCACCACCGTCACAGCCAGACCAACCGATCTTTGTGCCGACGCCCGTGCCCAACTCTGGTGAGGATTCGTCGCCATCATCCGCTTCCACGACCGAACCCATCCTGCCCACCTCGCCCAGTTCGACGATGGATGCTTCTTCCGAAATTACCCTCTTCCCTCCCAACTCCCACACCGGTCATTTGCCCCCGTCGGACAAAAAGCCCACCATGGACAGTTACAAACCGTCGAGCGATTTGTTCCAATTTCCTCCCAACACTAACGCCTCCTATCCAGGTGGGACCTTCGAACGGTCTAAAAACCCGGTTACGAGCTATCTGCCGCCACCTTCGGGTGACAATACCGTGGCTGTCGCCGCACAGGCTGGCCAGTCGTCGTACAAAGGTACGGCCGAGCTGTACCAATTCCCGCCCAATGTTAACGCCAGCTATCTGCCGCCGGATGGCAATGGGGACGCTGACTCTACCGAACACACTGGCACAAGCTACGGGGCGGCACCTTCGGGTGATCCCCGTTCGCCGGCCAATTTAAAGCCCGTTCCCAACAATGAATGGGTCAATCCGACGGGTTCACTTCAACCGAACGAACTGCACCGATTCCCACCCAACACGATGGCTAACTATCTGCCACCGGATGGACCCAATTCTCCCGCACTGCCCTCCGCCACCAGCTACATACCACCCCCTTCGGGTGATCCCCAGGCAGCGGCCAACTTAAAACCCGCCCCCTCCGCTCACATGCCTTCCGGCAACTTCAAATTCCCTCCCAACATTCATTCGGACTATCTTCCTCCCAGTGGGAAAGAGTCCCCGCCAGCCTCCGTCACTAGCTACCTTCCACCGCCGTCGGGCAATCCGAACTCCCCCGTCAATCTTACCCCACCCAAAGCACCGCCCTCACCCTACCGCCCACCGTACATGGCACCGGCCGAGTTGTACAAATTTCCACCGAACGTCCATTCGCCCTATCTGCCCCCCTCGAACCGACCCGAACCGAGCCAAAACAACGCTGTGACCAGCTATCTTCCTCCTGCTTCCGGCATTCCAGGTGACGATGCCATCGGTACCATATCGGTTGGTCCGGGCAAGCCGCAGTATCTGCCGCCGAGCTACTCCGGTGAGTGTCCCACTGCTGAAGAGAGTCGTGCGACAATGTTACTTATCATTTACCCCTCCACTCCAGATAATCGCCCACCGATGCAGCAAATGTCCCCGCAGATGGCGATGCCGATGGCGAGTGCTCCGGCAATGGATGGCCCACCGTCCGGCCCACCGTCCGGCATGGATGCAGACTACGACCATCACCATCACGATCACGACCATCACCATCACGAGCATGATTTTCCTTACTTCACCGGCTTCGACCATGATCACTATCCGGACATCATCTTCGACCACGATCACGACCATCACCATTATCACGACGAGCCCGCGACGACGCCTCCTCCGCCACCGCCACCGCCGGCACCGGAAACGCCCAGGGTTAAGAACTACAGCTACTACTACCTCAGCCGAACGCTTTGGTACGTGCCGCTGTACTTTACGCTGTACTTCACCGTGTACGTTGCGATTCTGATCATCCGGTCCATCGCTCGCCATAAGGTACGAATGCACGGCAAACTACACTGCCGCACAAGGAATGAACCGTTCTGTACTGTTTTGGTATCATTTTGCCTTGTTTCACTGTTTTGCAGGTTAATCTACCGAATCAATGGGTCGGCAATACGCGATCGTTTGGCAGCATCCGGGACCTGAGCAACAAGGAGGTGCAGGAGAAAGCGAACATGATGGCAGCGTTCGCGATGAAGCAGATCGAGGATTTTAGGGAAAAATATTTATAATGCATTAGCGCTTAGTGGCAGGATTGCGAGGAGTCCCCGCGGTTAATTGGACGCTAGACATGCTCACCCAGGACGCAGACATGGACCGCAGTCGGGTGGGAATGTTTATTGATCAATGAAGAACTGTAAACTACCTGGTATTGAGGTTAAGATGGGGTGTGTTTGATTTGTTACTATCGATCATCCGAAAGTGGACTTACATTGGGCATGTAAGAGTTTCATAATATTTAGGTACGCACTGTAGCAATCTCCAAGGATTCTACATGAGGTCAAGAACAAAGCAATCGTATGATTAACGTCCCAAAAGAGTGAGAAGACATTTTTGAAACACTAGAGCAGATTAAGTGAGAGATGGAGCCGCCTCATCTTTCACAGATGCTCTCGAAACACTTATTGCAGAGCGTGAGATAACTGACCTTGGTTGAGATAACTAACCTTGACCCCAAACTGTGTGTCGGCGTTGTTGGAAACAGTTCCGTTACATCAGAAATTCTAGGGCTTATGATCTGTTGAAGAACCCGATTCAAGATCATCAGTAACTCTGGAGACTGGACACAGATTCAGAAACAGTTAAGAATTCGTTATAAGGCCGATATCAGCTCCAGAATCGTAGTACTTTTGAGATGAGTTAAAAATGTTCTGGAAAGGAATGAAATTAACACCAAATTTGGAAGAAGTTGGGTATCAGTGACGGGGCCGTGGTAGCTCTGGGACAAATTCTTCGGTCAGACATTGGGATTTCCAGGATTAGATTGTTTTACTTCCAGGTCTGGTACCAGGAACAAGAAACCCCGAATCGATACTGGGCTAGTTTCAGAATCGACACAGTTAGGTGATCATTTTGTTGTCCGCGGTAGGTTTGGTACATTCCGATATCGGTGCTTTAACATTTAACAACAACATTTTCCAGTACAAGAATAAGTTTGAATATAATTCTACAGGAAGGATAGCTTTGGGATCATTTGAAAGACAATATTAGTTTAAAACAAATTTCCGACAGATACGATATCAATATCAGGAATTCTTAACCAATTTCTCAAATCCTTTTCGGATCATTTGGATCCTAATATGGAAAACCACTTCAAGAAATAGGATAGATTAAAGATCACCCTTACAGGGTTTCCCACGATTTATTGGTCGCACCATAAAATCATCGCGTTCGTGGGAACGCTCCATAAAATCATGGAAACTGACCAATAAATCGTGGGAAACCCTGTAACATCGATAGGCTTGGGATCCGTATCTGGATCAAGATGGATTCTGCTTAACTTTCTGGCCACACAATTTGGTCCCATTATCAGGATTTACAGGGTTTCCCTGGGGTGCGATAGTGTGCCCGAAAAAGTGTGCCGCAGTCATGCGATACAAATCCGCAGATCCCGGTATCGTCAACGTTTTGAAGTATCGTTCCGCAGTCTTGCGATTGGCTCCCGAAGATTCGTCAAAGTGTCCCGCGGTCTTGAGTTCTATCGGAAACCCATGTATAGATGAGCAGCCAATAAACATAGAGATTCGTGAATTAATAAACATGGAGATCAGCGTGAAAGCGAGATAAGATTTAGGGTAAATTTAAGGTTCTGACAATTCAAGTTCGGAATCATTCCGGGATTAGTTCCGGGGCCGATATCAACGATTTGAAACTCTAACGTCGTTTATAAAATAGAAAAGCCATTTAGCATTAGGATAGTTAGCTGGCTGGATGAAATCCAACAAAAGCTAATCGTCATCTGAACTGGAGTAAAGGAATCAATCAAATAAATACTTTTTTGCTTATACAACTGTTGTGATTCAACCGCAATCCTTAGCTTAATTACCGTTACTTAACCTACACCTTACAATTGCCTGTCCTAAGCTACCTACCAGCGAGATATGCCGATATCTTTTCACACATTAAGCTCCATTTTTAGCACAGAGTTGATCGGCGACCCATCCGTATCTGCTTCATCAGCAGTGAGCGTCAGTTGTTCCTGTCG
The DNA here is from genome assembly GCF_017562075.2 of Anopheles merus. Taxonomy (NCBI): domain Eukaryota; kingdom Metazoa; phylum Arthropoda; class Insecta; order Diptera; family Culicidae; genus Anopheles; species Anopheles merus. The sequence goes on from NC_054084.1 coordinate 22,982,094, forward strand.
TTCTTTCCCTCTGCTACTGTTCGATGCTCGCGCAGTTGAGCGAATGTGTTTCCTCGTGATCTCAACGCCTTCCCCATCGCTTTGGCTTCTGGAATGAAATGAGCGATTATTACTATTTCTCCTGAATTGGCCACACAGCAGTCGGTTCTCACTTTCGCTGAAGGTGTTCCAGTTTCGGAATGTTGGCAGCCGGTTTCTGCCCACCCGCCGCCTCCAGTGCGGCCAGCTCGCGCGGATGAAACTTCTTCTTGTGGCTGCGACAGTTCGATCCGTTTGCAAAGGTTTTATCACAAAACGGGCACTGGTACGGCCGCAGCCCGGTGTGCAGTATCAGGTGTGCCTTCAGTGCCTTGGAGCGCTTGTACTCGTTGCCACACTCCTGGCATTTGAACTTTTTCTGATCCGAATGCACAACCATATGCATGTTCAGGGTTCGCTTGGTGTTGAGCTTCAAGCCACAGTGCGGACACACGTACAGCGTATCGTTGTGGGTATCTTCGTGTGTCTGCGGGATGGAAAAAGGGAAAGCGTGAAGCGTTTACGACAAATAGAGCAATCAAACCTACCTTGAGACGTGGCGCATTTTTAAAGCTTTTCGGACAGTACGCACACTTAAACGGTCGCTCCTCGGAGTGCACGATGTAGTGCTCCTTCAGTGCACCCTTCGAGCTGAACGGTTTGCCGCACTCCTCGCACATGTACGGTTTTGCGCCCTCGTGCATCATTCGCATGTGCGCCCGCCGGATTGAGGATTTAGTAAACCTGAAACACAACGTTCAGAGATTAGTATGCTGCAACTGTTTCCCTCCCTCAAAACACTTACACTTTGCGACAAATTTCGCATGAGTAGCGTGGCTTTCCATCCTGCGTCAGGTGGATGTACTCATGCCTCGTTAGCTGACTGTTGCATTTGAACGTTTTCCGACAGTATTTACACTGATGCACCTGCTGATTGGTGGAATCGCCTCTGGTCGTCGTGTACCTTCGTTTTTGGGGCTGCTCAGCAGGTACGCTTTCATCGTCCCCATCGATCGGCGACTCGGAGTCATCTTTTCCCTTGCTCTGATCACGCTTTGTACCGCTGGCCGATCCGCTCGTCTCTGGTTCGTAATCCGAGTCGGAAAATTTGTCAAACTCCTCCTCTTCCACGTTCTCATCGTTCGTCTCCAGACCATTGCTACAATCGTCCATATCGACCTCCAACATTTCCCACTGTTCCGTCTCGTTCGCATTGTTTTCCAGCTCATTTTGAACGCTGGAAACAGTTAGCGACTCCACTTGGTACAGCACCTCCGTATTGTCGTCCGCCGCTTTACCGAGCTCTGCAACACAAGGGGACAACGTTATCGAACGAATCGCAACAAAAGCTGCAGTGCATTTCCTATTACCCTGTATATCTTGCGTTTCCAGCACGGAATCGATGCTTAGCAGCTCCTTCGCACGTTCGCTCTCCGCTTCCAGCACCTCAAACAGCTCATCATCTCCATCGTTCGGAAGCATCTCGTCGAGATACTTGCTACGGATCTGCTTCAGGTCGAGCGGGTGCGTTTCGTCCGGCAAGTGCTTCGCCAGGTAGGTAAACAGCCGGTTCGTTTGATGGCATCTCGCTTCGAAGTGTTCCAATTTGTTGACAAAGCCTAAACATTCCTCGCATATGCTCGCTGCTGTGCCTTTGATTTCGATCAACTGCAAAGAGAAGTGTTCGTTTCAATGTTTGGGAAGGCGTCGGCTTTCTCTTGATGTTGGTGGAGGCTTACCGAAACATTGAAAAAGTTACCAATAACCGCATTGACATCACGGACCGATTCCAGCTTTAAAAGCGCTTTTTCCTCCGCACAGAGTCGGCACCAGCTTTTCCAGCTCGTTAGCATCTTTGCGTGTCCTTTCTTGGTTCAGTTTTCCCGCACAGTCTCGAACAGCACAAGCGTCGTCCGTATTGAGCTATTGCATGCTTTAAAAACTACAACACTGCATTACACTTGATTTTAATTTAATAGTTTTAATATGTTCGGATAGATTAACGCTACAATACACTTTTATTGTAAATATAATGCAAATGAATTGATACGATGCCTTTACAACTTATTTGTTGATTGTTTACACTCACCTTCTAGCTGTCAGGAGCGTGCAGCCAGGCTGGACAATAGATTCGTCGGTTCGCCATCTTGACAGACAGTACGTGAGTTAAATTTGTTTGCCCAACTGCTTCACAGCAAACAGACGTAAAATTTCATTTCTTCTGCGCTTTTGTGAATGAACATTGCATTTTTAAACAAAGTGAATAATATTTGTGCATGATTTTTGTAATTCAGATAAATAAACAATAAATTTAAATTTCAAAAAAATATCAAAACAAAACGGATTTTTGAAACTGGGAGATCAACTGTGGTAACAAACAACTTTAGCCACAGTAAGCGCCAGGAGGTATGCAATGTGCAATACACACAACAAAGGCTAGCTAGGTCATTTGAATTAACGGCGTTTTTGCATATCGGATAGATGTAAATTCGGTAGGAGTTTTAATAATTCGAATTGCATGGTAAGGCAACGTTCTTATATAACAAGTTAAAGAAAAATGCAAATGATTTTATATCCTTCATTACTCCATGGTCTAAAATTTTTTGAAATCGATACATTAATACATTTTACATTTGAAAATCAACAAATTTGAACCTGATATCAGCCTGTTGTTATCAATTGGACCTGATGATGAATAATAAAAATGTAGGAAAAACTTGTATCACAAAATTTTATGAAGTTATCTAAATAACTGTTTGGCAAATTTGTTTTTTCAAATATCTTTTTTTTTTTTTTCATTTTTTATCAAGACTTTTTAGGACTGGAAGTTCTTTCTTCACCTTTAATTGAAACCAACACATTGAACGTTCTATTCAGACAGGGAAGTTTTTATTTTATTTCTAGCATAAAACAGATTCATTCAGGGATTCGTTACCGGTTTCCCTCTAAGAGCCCAATTTGCCTCTCATGCAGCTCAAAAACGTCAGCTTAAACCAATTGCGGTCGACCTGTATCGCTGCAAGGGATGATTCAATAGAACTAAATCATCCGTGTCACATCAGCGCGCTTAAATGCATAATAAATACTCCTCACCAGCTCGCTCTAATCGGTAGTATAAAACGGTTCTAATACTATTCGTGAAATGCAGTCTAAGTTTGTCGTAATACTACTAATTACTTTGTTCGATGTTCCGTTGGTAAGCCTAACCTTTAAAAAGCAAAAGCACCCCAAAACGGGACGGAGTTTCTTTGTTGCTCACCGCCGTGTGTAGTGAAGGAATGTTCTTTTAAAAATCAGGCTTAATCAATCGATCGATTAACAACTACTCGCAAGTGCTGTCTTTTTTTTTCTTTCTTTTAGTAGAAATGCAGCTACTGCACCTACTCTCTATAATGCTAAAAACTACTTTGCAAAAGTAACGCTAAGGTTGGAAGAGGAAGCGAAAAACACAGACAAACAAAAACTAAAGGAAGTAATCATACTAAATATTGCAACTCGAGTTCCATTCGTGTCTTTGATTAAGCTTTCGTTTGGTGACGTCCCATACCGTGCGTAACGAGTGGTTTTTTTGTTAGTCCTCCAGATGCGCGACAGAAGCATTCGTGAAAGTGTGTCTTAAGTGAAAATGCTTGCCGCAAATTACTGGACAATCGCCCGCCCGGAGTAACCCTTCGCGTTTAGCTCATCGATGCTCTTCTTGCCGCTGCCTTGCATGCGCGATGCCAGTCCACATGTCTGAAAAATTGAAAAGGAAACGAATTTTACATTCAAAAAGCAGTCTTTGATTTGAATTTCCCACCCCATCTACTTACTATCACGGTGGAAAGAGCCAGCAGTGCCGCTAGAAGGCCCGAAATGACAACAAAATTCTTGCACTGCTCCGGGTTCTGCTGGTAGCGCAGCGCATCATCGTACTCTCCCGGCATTATGACCGTATATTCAATGTTTTCCTTAAACTTGGTGTACTCGGTACGGTTCCGGGACTGCTCATCGCGCCGTCTTCTGCCAAGTCCTACAAAACAGATCAACGTTGATGTTTTTTTGCGGAGTTTAGTACACCCCATCTTCTTCAAAGCTGAGTTCTTCATCAAACACTCACTCTTGGACGGTTCGTACATATCCAGACAAAAGTCCGGCTGACAGTCCATCGCGTCCATGCACGCCTTAATCTGCGAATGGATCCACAGCGTGCTCCGCTCCTTCATCGAGCTCAGCAGGAACGCTTCAAAGTCCAGAAACACCTCGTTCGGCTTGTCGCGGTACCGGGCCGGCTGGTGCGGTATGATCGACGCAAAGTCCCGGTTCCGGCAACCGTCCCGCACCAGCGAAACCGATCCTTGCGCGTGCGGATCGTCCGGATCGGGCGAAACCGTTACCTCCATCAGCTTCACGTACTTCCACACGCTCTGGGAGCTGATGCGGGCCCGCAGCTGCAGCTTCGTACCGATCGGGACGGCCTGGTCGACCGGAACTTCGTTGTTGGTCACCGCCGGCAGCGAGGTGGCCGAATGGTTCTTCAACCCAGCCAGATTGCCGCTGATGCGAGCGATCGGCGGCGCCTCCTTGTACAGCGCGACCTCGTACTCCAGTCGGCCCGGTGTTTCCTCTACCACGCCCGAAACGCGTGCACCGTGCGGGCTGGTGGGGGGAAAAAGGGAAAAATAACACCCAAAGGCAACCAAACAATCAAAACAAACCAATCAACCTGTGTCGATGCTAGATCCAAAAAAAAGCAAAGACTGGGGGGAGCAATTTGGAATTAAGGTCAACCGCGCACACTTACAAACTTCCCGCGAACCCGGCAGCCTTGTTCTGGATAACGGTCGGTTCCGGCGGCTTACACATGATGATCAGTTCCTGATCGGATTGCATTACCACCGATGGAAACTGCGGGAACCAGATACGGACGTGCACGAACCCCTGTTTTGGGAGGAAGAGACACAGAGCGAGAGAGAGAGAGGGAGAAGATGATGAGCAAACCGTACACCAAAAAGCAATTTCTTCATTAGCCTGGTGCATCACGGCACCTTACCGTGACCCTATTACTATCCTAACGCCCGGAGGTTCGTTTTTCCATCCAACGCCCATATCGATCGTGCAAACCTGCCAGACACTGCCCGGTTCCGGATTAATGGAACAGTAACGTTCTTCGAATGTTGTGCGCCGTGTGGGTTTGGCAGTTTTTTGTAGTTAATTGTTCATACGTTTTTTGTTGCTCTCAAGAACTTAAGCAGCCTGCATTCGCTACACGTGTGTATGTAGTGTTGCTGGAATGGAACTCTTAACCCCTAACCAGTGGAAGCGCGTAAAACTTACATTTCGTTTCAGCACACCGCACCGTGAGAAATCGGTAATCTTCAGATCGTACGCCAGCTCGCTCACGTCTTTACGATCTTGCTTGATGGAGCAGGCAAAATCGGCTTCCGGATTCACGGCCCGGTCGTCCGCGAACAGGGGCGCCCCCTTGAAGCCGATCGGTTTCTTCAGCTTTGCCGTTATAATGTCGCCCAGGTTGGAGCCTTGCGAGGCGAACGAGCACTGTATGTCCGTCACTGGTGTGAAAAAGTTAAGTGGAAATGGGAAGGCATTATTGGTATGTGCCATTTGCTACAATGTGGTTGGTTGGAAGGAAGGCTTTTTTTTTGGTGGACATTCTTCATTAGGGAGTATGTTCATACTTACCATCATAATCCTGTGCCCGAACCAACGGCAATAGCTAGAACAGGGGAAGAGAAAGAACACAATTAAGTATGATTTTTATGATAAAAATGTAATCAAAAAGGAACAACCGGCAGCGCGCGAGGACGTGCGCATCGCCACTTCCATATGGTGCAAAATGGCCTAATTACGTAATTACAGCACGATCGCTTGGGGGGGGGCGTGGTTGGGGCTAGGAGTATATGCTGGAAAGGCCAATTGCCGCACAGGCATGCGTATGGTACCGCGTGGTTCATGTGCGCATGTGCGCGCGCCACTGCCACTGACCTTCTTGTTTCTTGCACTGGACCCCAAGCCCCGAGTAACCAGATCGATCAGTAACCTCTCCATTCAAAGCGGTCCACCACCACCACCACCCATCGGCAAAACACAAACATCGGCAGAGGAATGAAAACAAACGCAAAAATGCTAACCCTCGCCGTAAATGCTTTTAACGGAAGAGCATTGGCATGCTGTGGGTTGTCCGGTTTAGCTCGAAATTCACCTACACACCGATCGAGCAGCGAATGGTGGAGAAACGAATTTCGATGCTGCCCGCACGAACAGGGTAATTTGCGATAATAGGTGGCTCAACGCAGAAAGGTGCTATTGTTGTTTGTTTTCCCGCTCGAATGGTGCCTCTCGATGAGGTTCTCTGGTCAGGTGTTGTTCCGAGCATTGAAGAACCACTACAGATCAGATGTACCCCGTTTGAATGGTTTTTTGGAGGGGCTAGAATTGAGGATTTTGGTGAGAATGCGGCCAGCGTTAAGAATTTAGTGTGCGTTGAACTAGAGTTGAAATTAAAAAAAATGTGTAAAATCTAACTGGAAATTGAAGAAGTTGATGATGTAGAATGTAGAGTATGTTTGTTTTCTAATCCTGAGTATAGAATATTCTTTAAACTAAGCAACAAAATCAACCAATATCATATAAATTATGTATAGTATGTTGTTCCTTTCTCGTACAAACTTTCACTTACAACTCTAAACAGCATGTCTAATTATAATTCTATTTTGGGGTCCTCTGTTCTATTGAGGCGTCCGCCGTTCTTGTTCTTCTTCTCCTTTGGCACAACCAACCACTGTCGACCAGGCTTAGCTTTCAATGGCTTATTGATTATCAATGGTAAATGTCCATCCATGTGTCCTTTCGGGGCTTGAACACATGACGGGCATCATGTTAAGTCGTGCGAGTTGACGACTGTACCACGATGCCGGTCAGTGTCCACTATTAAGACCAGGATAACGGTTTGGTTGACGAAGGCGCGGTGAGACAGTGAGTGGTTTCCGACAATCCTGAGGCAGGCCAAGACTGCCAGGAAGTTTCTACAGTCTGAGTTTTACATACTAAGTTTGGTGATATTTAAACAAAATACCAAGCGACTTACGCTTTTATTGCCTAAACTTATTACTAAGCCCATCACAGGACTGATCGATCATAATAGATCGTGTAGGACCACCAATTATAATCCGCCAACACGAGTGTAAGCCCTAGAACTTAGGCGGTCACACGAATGTAGGTCCTTAGTTTGTGTAGGGATTGATTCACCTCTAGTAAGACTGTGGTCTTTAGGTAGAAGTTATGACTTCTGTAAAAACGAAACGTTACAATACTCTTAGCTTGAAGCGGTTAAGCGGTCAGCAACAAGGACTGTCCGGTTCAGTGGTACTAATAAGTCTTGTAGAAGACTGCATAATACCGGCATGATCCCAACGGTTTTTAAATGAAGCAGCGAGAAAGATAAGAAATAACGCAGTCAAAAAAATGACATCTTTCTCAAGATTTTATTTCAATGAAACCTTCCTTTTTATCAAAAATCATGCATTGCATCATGCAAGCAAACGACGATAGTAAAGATAAGTAAAACCTTAAAAAATGCAAGTAAAGGGAAATCTTGCAATTAAAAGAACTTACAGTCGTTGCCACCCAATTTTAGCATTAAGTCATCAATTTTCGACTCTAACACACCTATTTTTGTCTGTAAGTCATCAATTCTTGATTCTTGTAGGAATCATGATAATTTTACAATGTATTTGAGCAGATTTATGACAATTATAATTTTCCATCTCATAAACAACAGAAGAATCGTGTAATTATTTTTGATTTTTGTAAAAAATAATACTATTTTTTTTGAAAATTCTAAGGCCATTATTTACACCTAAAAGTACATGTCAACTTTTTTCACTCCATTGAAACTTCCAAAAAGAGCATAGTAATTGTTACATTTTAAATTCTATCAATGACATTGTTAACTACTAAATTTAATTTCAATAATTTTTGGAACCCACAGTTTTAGATATTACGTTAAATTTTTGTAAATAAAGCGTTTGACTCACAGTCAAAAATAGATGGCTTAGAGACAAAAATGGATGCACACTGTCCAAAATTGATGCCTTAGAGATAAACATAGATGAGTTAGAGTTAGCCGAGTGGTGTCATTAATGAGAAGATAAGCCACTATTTTTATCTCATATCATATCATATTCTCATATCATGTATGATATATTCATTCATATCGTGTTCATTGTTATTTAATGTATTTAAATTAATAAACGTTAAGGCTACATAACGAGCAAATTATTAAATATAAGATCCAGAAAAGATATGCAAATCATTCTACACAATCATTCTAATTACGAGTTAATACATTAACTAAATAATTAAAAGAAATAAATGTACGTATAATAACAAAACAATTAATCAATAAAGAAGAGCCTTAGCTTAATCAAAACAGTACCAAAAGTACTACAAATTAAACAATTGTAAATACTGATTTGAAATATTAAATTAAAATTGCTCTAATTAAACATTAATGTATAATGTCAACAGAAGAAAGCTGTCACATGCCCTCTTTAGTTCAGCGATAAGTACACGTGTCATCTAACAAACGCTATTAAATACCACTAGACAGCAATGCAATGCGCAACACAAAAAAAAGCTCACTTGCTTTGATTGCACGTGCATTTTTGTTTTTCTATAAATCAACCCTCCATCGACCGCTAATGAGAGAGAGAGATATACAGCGGCAATCGTATAGCCTGCCTTCCTTACGGAACACATTTAATTCGATCGATTGTGCGTTGCCCTACAAACCCACTAAAAAACCATCCCAGCTTATGCTAGGCCATCTTGCCACTCTTGCCCACAGTCGTCACATATCGTCCCGTGTTTTTGTTGCTGTGCGTATTGACTGTTTTGTTCGCTGCTTGTTTCGTCGAGCAGCTTGTTAAGCGGTTTTCATCAAATATGTCGAGGATTTCACGTGTGTGTGTGTGTGTGTGTGTGTGTGTGTGCGTATTCCCCCGCCTGACAAGGAGCCCTTTCCTTCGAACCTGTTCCGTGGTTCAGTTTTTTTTCCTTGCTTCTCATTCGTTTGGTTCAGCATTTTCGTGCCGTTTGAGCCGCATTTAGCACTCTCGCTGCTCACCACGTGTCCAGCGCTGGGGAGCGGCCCATCTTGCGGCGCAGGAAAAGTGCCGGCTATTTAACGGCTCCCCTGTTCGTGGCTTCACCGTTCGTGGCGGCCCATGTGGTGGCTGGTTCGATTACGCATCAAAGTGGATGAAGGAGCGAAGTGGCTCGAGAGTCGAGAGCTGGATGGTACAATTATCCAATAAGGCAAACAACAACAACAAAAAATCCCTCAATCCGCTAAAATCGCATGCCGCGATCGTAGCGGGAAATTGTGAAGGGAAAACTGACTGACAACAAACAGACGCTGAGGTGCAGCGGTCGTAAAAAAGGCAAAAACAAACGAACCCAGGTGCCCAGCCCAACTCAACACGGGGGGGTGGGGGGGGGGGGGTTGGTTGGTCAGTGGCACTGTGAGCTGCTTGGGCATGCTGGGCAATTTACACAGCGCAGCGCCGGCCCTACAAAACTGCACCTGTTGCCGAGATTTAACGGATATTTATCCGGTGCAGCTCGATAGAAGACACACGCGCACGAAACAAACAAAAAAACGCAGCAGGAGAAATACAGCAAAAAAAAAAGCTCACTTTCTCACTTGTTCTAGAATTAATTGTGTTACTGTGTTAACTGCTTTTTTATAGATTTTTGTAACTGTGCTGCACTGTGCTGTATTACTGAGCTGAGGTTACGCATGTGAGAGGCACGCATTGTTTAGCGAAATAAAACTAATACAAACTTCCTGCCCGCATGATGATCGTATTCTAGCTTAAGGCTCAGCATGGTCAAATTTCTTCATTAACAGTAATGACCTTCCTTGCGATTCAACAGACACAACTCTGCCTCTGCCCGTCCCTGAGCAAACCCCCATTTAAACAAAAGCATTCGTTTAATTTTATGCAACCACCAATGGGGACTGAACTGCAGACTGAGCAGCCAAAGTGCATGAGAACCCACTAACCTCTTGCCACGATGGGCTTGTGAGAAAGTGTGAGCACCAAATGGAGGTACCGCCTCACTACCCGCACACACACATACACACACACTACGTCACAGTAGAATAAAATGTGGAACATTTTGGATAGGAAAATTGCCACGATTATGATTGCCACATTTGCATAGCAGCAACTAGATCATAGCATCATAACCTGCCACTTATGCTGTCTGGCGTGTCGCTCTGTGTGTGTGTGTGTGTGTGTGTGTGTGTGTGTGTGTGTGTGTGTTTTGTAATGGCTCGGGGGACAGGTGGCACGACGGTGGCAAAGATTGTGTAGAATGTATGCCAGCCCGTCGAGAACTTGGACATCAAGATTGCAAACGCAGAAACGGTGTCGACAGTTGCCTGCGGACTGTCCATCGCTTGTGAGCTGACCAATCATCGTCATATACCGAGGGGCATTGTGTGCTAATGCCGGACGGCATTGCAGTTCGGTTGCCCCCTCTTCACACGTGGTGGACAAATTTTTGGGGGGCTGGGGTTTCGCTCGGTACACACTGCCTGAACTTGGAGCAATGTCAACTGGTGGTGTGGCGGCTTAATCATGCTGACACAATTATGCCAATAAAAACACACACACACACACATGACACAGAGTTGAAGCTGCAGCTGTCGTAAATGTGTACTTTCGTGTTTTTTTTTTCCTTTTTTCCACCCCTTTTGACTTGCGCATTTGCCCCGCCACGGTACGGTACTTCCATTCCCGGTGCGCTGAAATGGACTCCGCGATGACAGTCTGTGCCTCAGCATCGTGGCTCGTGTGTGTGTGTGTGACTGAGCGTGAAAATACGAATTTATGAAATTGAATCTCAGCATAAAAAAAAACTGCCGTGCCCCCTTCGCATGCCCTTTTTGTACCTTTCTTTTCCCTTGCCTCCATTACGAGCTGACCGCGTTTCCGCGAATGCGCGCTTGGGATTTGAATGCGCTTTCGTTCCCGTCGAAAACGTTCTGTGACGGAACGGCCCGCCCGCCCGCTGGTGTTCCCCTTTTTTTTTGCGAAGTGGGTCTCTACCGAGGGCAGCATGCATGCACCCGACCAGAGAAATTGGTGCATGAATTTTGATAGCTTTTCAAAGCGTCTCGAGGGAACGCTCGGGGGAAAAAAAGCAGTCATTTCAAATCAATGGCAAAGGGCTGCACGCTGCACACAAACCGCCACGGATTAACTGTACATGCAGGCTGCTGCAGGCTTTGCTGGCTTGGGTGGATTTATCGCTTTAAATAATTTCACGCTCCAGTAGATCACGCTGATCCGCGCTGCCTCGTGTTGTTGCAAGTAGCGGAATCATCCGTTCTAGGGGGACGGTTCGGTGCATTGGCCAAACGATTCCGTTCCCGGAACTGCATGCCTTCGACGGTGTGGGGAGCGGTTTTACATCGGCAACTGCAGCTAGCCGTAGCCGTAGTTCGCAGTAAAATCATAAAACAATCACTATTAATTAAATAATAAATTCCGCATAAACGAGGTTTATGTGGAAAGATTAGAAAAAGTCTCTCATCCCTAACCGCTGTAAACCCGCTAATCAAAGCTTTCGTCATAGTCAATCATTTGTCTCTCTCTCTCTCTCTTTCTCTCTCTATACGTGTGTGGTTTTAATATCATAGCACGAGATGGCCTCCTAGCGGTACTTCAAACCTACCACTAAACGATCCCATCCATGAGATGATTTATCAATTTGTACGATTCGATTCTCAAACTCACTCACTGTGTCCCTCTACCTTGATGCGCTCCCTTGGGCTGCATTACAGCATAACCACGCTTGCTTGGTTGACAGTTTAACTTTAAAACGCTATAATAATACCCCCGGCAGCACTTATCCGTTAGACAAAATTAATACCCTAATAGTACACCTGGCTGGCAAAATTCCAACGATCACGGGGTGCACCGATCTTACAGCTCTTACAACCTCCGCTTTTGCTTTCTTCCGACCGCTGCTTGTTTGTTTCATTCATGCTTTTACATACATTTGTAACGAACGGTGTAAACCGATAAGAAGGAAATGCACTCTTCAGGGCAATATGCAAGCGCCCGGGTAATTTGTACCGGGCACCATTCAATGGGGGGGGGGGCGCATACAAATGCACGTGTTCCTTTTTTGCGCTCTATTTGCATTCCCGTTGGCTGAGCTGGCCCGGGGGAGTTGGCTTGTTTTGCACTTCGTTAACAAGAAGCTCAACATGCGCTCATCAACAGTTCTTTATGGCTCCAGGAGGGTGTGTATGTGATACCATGTTAGCAATGACAGTTATTTTGGAGGGATAATCTAGATCCAGCTCTGTTCTAGATCAAATCGTTTGGAGGCGCTTGTGGTAGAAATAATAAGCAAAAAAATGGATTGCCATTGCAAGCATAATGCTTACCACAATAATAAAAGAAAAACAACAAATTTGATGATTCTTCAGTTTGATTTTTCTTGTTTTAAATACTTTTTAATTCAAGGTTTATAGTTTTATGCTTTCAAAATGTTGATTTGTTTGATATAGAATTTAATTTCAAATCGGTTCTTATTGGATTTAACGTTCGATTTGAAATTTGAATAAAATAAAGTTCTCGAATTTCTAAACTCTAAACTACTAAACTAAACTTTGTTAAAAATTGGAACTTTCTGCTAATTATGAAAAAGTTGTATGAATTGGAGTTAAAAAATAGAGCTAAATGTATAAAGCATGTATAACATTCACATACATTACCAACTCATTCCAGTTATGTATGCATTGCAGAAATATCCACCAAGATATCTCTTTGAATGTAACACTGTAAAACAACCAACCCTTTGCCTTCTTGAGTTGCCTTACTCTTACTCTCATTTGGAACATTCTTGGAATTATTTGCGCACGGTAATACATTTTTTTTGCTGAACCATACTGCAGCCTTGCGGAACAGCAGCAAGTAGCGTGAGAAGTGAATACAGCTATGCAGCGCCACCGCGGATGATACGGTTAACAGTGGCCCGCGATTGGCTGCACTCCGTTTCGCCAAACAGGCAAGCGAAAGATTGCAACGATAGCGGTACCGACGAACCCGCGCCCTGCATTCGCTATGCAGCGTGGTAGCATTTGTTGCACCAGTTGCAAGTAAGAGCACTTGAAAATTGAGCCCAGAAAAATCATACAACCCGTAAACCGATGGAAGAGGGGGGATGGATCATTACAATATTTACTTTGATTGGTTGTTTTTAGACTAAACACACACTGAAAAACTTCCTAGAAACAGTAGCAGCATAACGTTTGTTCATAATTGCGTTCACTTACCACAGTAAAGAGCACTGCCACCAGGTGACCACTGCTGCACTCGACCAGACTCGATTTTAGTAGCTTCATTTTGGCTTTCGTTGTCAGCATTGGGTCAGTACAGGCGATCCGTTATAGGGGGGTGTGCAGTGGTGTTGCTGCTGCTGCAGGAAACCGTGCAACCGTGCAACCTTATCGTGCACTGCTCGTCATTCAAATCTCTGCTTGACCGGACGTCCAAGCAGTCACTGGGGCTGGGTACACTGATCTGCCTTCCACCTGCTGTTGTACGCGCCTGCAAAAGAAGGGAGCAACATCAAAAACGTGAAGCAGCGAACCAACCGCCGAATGCTAATGTAAGTGCAGCAGCACCAGTAATTATTGGTTTTCGTTTTCGGTATGGAAAGTAAGAAGGAACGAGGGACCCTGTAGCAAGGTTCATGGTATGTACGGCTTTTGTGCAAAAAAAAAAACGGAAATATCTAACGATCGCGAAAATTTAAGGTCTATTTATGGAACTAATTGCAGGGGATTGTTTGGAGGAGATGGTTTGCACGTGGATCAGCCGCTTAAAATGGCAATTGATGGGAGAGAATGAGAGAAAGCAACACTCTTCAGAAGGTTCGCTATTACGGCTTGTGCTGCACTGTTCATCCTACTCTTAGATCCAGCTCCTACAAAGCAAAAAAAACTTCTTTTTATTGGTATCGATCTTTGTCGATCGTCCATTTACGATCGATCGCTTCTCCGTTATGTCTCACGCACATAAACCCTAATTAGGCACAACACTAGCAGACAGACAGAACCGCCACCAACCTTGTTCGGCGTAACTAGTTTCGATTTCTGTCCTCAATTTACGGCGCGATTTTTCCCCTCCCCTCCCCGCTATTTCTCCGCGACACGGGAACCGTTTCGTTATCGGCTACAGCGGCCTCCCGACACAACGACCACAGCCACGGCCTGTATGTAGGTGAGCACCGATTACAAACCGGCGCTTCGATCTACCGAATGCGCGATAGGGGCACGGTTTCGATGCACTCGGCGACCGGTTCCCCGCGCAAACCGGCAAACCGGCTCGAACACACTGCAGGCACTTCGAACACCGATGACACCCTCGATCGTACAAAGCTGCTGCTGTCCTACAAACAGGATGAAATAAGGTTAAATGCACCAGCATCCGTGCCCGGTGCGAAGGGCCAAGAGCGGAAGCAGTGTCGATCGTGTGCACAGGGGCCACCATTACCCTAGGGTCGGAAGAGATCATTTTCAATTTCGACCGCTTCCTGCGCGTGAAAGTCGGAAAATGAATTGGCAAAGTACGGTTTAGTGTCACGGACATGCTGGTCTGTCTGAGCAGGTGCATCAGGTGCAGCAGCAGCAGCAGCGCGGGATAGGTAGATTGAATTTCTTCTGAACCCATTAAAGGGGAAAGTGCTGATGCTGGTCCCAAACCGCAACAGAGAAAGTAAGCGGTTCCGCTTCTAGCAGAACCAGTTTATTAATCTGACACCTTTACCACTGCTGGTGCGGGCAGCACTGGAGGGTAATGCGCCATTGAAACGAGCTCTTCGAAGCTCCCAAAACGCAATTTACACCGAAACGCCTTCCTAAACGCGGGTATGCCTTTTGCTAAACTGCGCTGTCCCAGATATTTCCCCAAAAAGCACCAAAAAAATGGGTAAAAACCCCGCATAAACACACCCGAAACTTGTTCCCGGGGCAAAACGGAAAGGAAAGCTGATATCAATCGCCAAATTGCTTGCCTCTCCCTCTTCCGGTGCGCTTCCAAACATGTTTCCCCAGTTGCAAACATTCCAGCCGATAGTGATCTCTTCAGCCGGGGTTTACAAGCCCTCGTTTCGCTGAGGTGTGGCCCCGAACACCAACCGTACAGATCAAAACAATAACAAGCGCCAGGCAGCAGCGTCATGCCACCAGCCCAGTACTTGTCGCCGGAATCTGGCAGTGTGGCGGCCCCGGCTGACTATCGTTTTTTTCACGAATCACGCGCGTGACACCACGACACCGTTTCCCAAGAGTGGATGATCGAGAGGTCTCGATTTCCTTCACTCTAATTACCAAAAATCTCTTGCCCCGTCTCTCCTTCACTCCCGGGCATCATTAGCAGCACACCAATCACCGGGATGGGGATACCACACCACAGCAAACAATTCCTTTCACTCTCAGTGGCGCGCGTTGTGCTGTGTGCTGTGGCATATTTTCCCAACTCAAAATCTGCTCGAACGCAAAATTGGCCCAATAGTACACGCTTGAAGGTGCGTGAAAAATTAACCCGGAACCTTGTCTTTTTCGTTGCTGCTTGGAAAGTTTGTTGGTGCACTTGTGTACAAACCCCCATTTTTGGCCTTCTCCTTCAATCGAAACCATCCCCTGCCCCGAGGCTCAGTGATGCGAGTCGATTTACCGCCGTTTTTCGTACACCAAACTAATTTCACTCATTTCTCACTCGGCGGCGAACATTTCACTCCCTTGATCGCGACCTTGATCTCTCTGGCCCGGTGCGACCAGTGGGGAGCTGGACGTTTCTGGATCGCAGTTACGGATCTGTCACACCCGCACGGGCGGATTAAATCGTTACTCGGTTTCAGTGGGACGACCAAAATGGGACCAAAATGAGAACTAATCAACCGTGCTTTAGAAGGAAAGTAAGTATGTGCAAAACAAAGCAAGCGGATCGTTACGATGCCTCGTCGCCCGGGCCCTACTTTAATGCCTATTCCGACTGTACCGAACACAGTTTTGTGCTGTTGCCCTCGCTTCACACATTATCCATCACAATCAATTGGCACACATTTTCGACGCGTTTTCCTTTTTTATTGCCGCCAAGCCGGCCGGCTGGTGTGCAAACCGCGCTCCCGTTTCGCGCGTTTTTAAACGCAAAAAGGGAAAACTTCAAACACAAAAAAAAAACAACCCGCCACACTATCGATCGTTGCGATCGTCGTGCATCGATCATAATCCAAAATATAACGCACTTTGAGTTTGTACAAAAAACGGGCGGGGTAATAGGGCCGGAGATGGAACCCCGGACGATCGCGCGCAATCCGATTTAGGTTAGGCGCGGAGAAAGGTTGAGCTAATTAATTACAACCCCCTGTGGGACCGCGTGCGCTCTAACGAACTTGCCTGCCACCGGTTTGCTAAAGCCGGTGCGATCAACAGGTTTGGCAGGGTTCCATCTCCGGCTGATGGATGGGCGAATGGGGTGACGAGTTGCTGATCGCGTTGCATTCATCGCCGGGGAATACATTGGTACAGCGCGTGCAGCAGGAGCTGGTCGATTTGTTTAATGCCGCGTGCTCGTTACAAATGAGTTAAATTTTAGTCGATCGTGGACAGAGTGTAGCAGAAATAGGGGGAAAACGTTTGCAGTGAATCGCGTCAACATTAATTTTTAGAAGCTTAAACAGCAATCGAAAGCTTCCCTTACCATTTTTACTGATCAAATAGTGCGCGTAAGGGATGGAAAAATGTCTTCAAAACCTGCTTGCCATTGGCTTGCATTACGGCAAATTAAATAGCATTCTGTGCAAACTATCACCACCACCATTGAATGACCTGTCAGGAAAAGCGCTTTCTTCGTCAACATTTAACCCACTTCTCATAGATCGAGCGCTGTGGCTGTGGCTTGATCAAAGCGGCGAAAAAGTAAAGTGAAATGCATTTTAAAGTGCATCGAAATTTAAAAGGCAGCAATTTGTGAACGCTTTGTCGAGCCTTTGTCTTTGTACTGATGGCTTATGAGAGACAGAAAATAATAGCAATCCAGCATTACAGTGCAAATTTTGTCCCGTGTAGCGGCGGAAGTAGAAGATCACTCGGTCACCTCGTTAGCACGGTGACTGTAATAAATGTTTGATGCCATTTGACAATGTCGATATAGGGTGTGAAGCAAAGAGTAGCATTAGCTGTGGAGCTTGTAGTCCCACTAAACCACTTCATCATAGTATTGTTTAAGAGTTTGGGTAGCTGTAAAAATTTATACAATTTTTATCATTGTCTCATTGCCCTATCGGAGACTCCACCGACGACAGAACCATCCCGTTTAACGAAAATTACACACTAGTCAGTAGTATTTCTTGCTCATTGCCTTAGCAGGTTGCCCCGCAAACCGTCGAACCGGCTGTTCCATATTCAACGCACCGTAATCACTGCACCGGGGGGTAAGCTCCAGCAACTTCTTCACAGCACACACTCATCAACGGCAGCAGCTCAACCCGAACGACAACTGGCAATTGCAATCGACCGCGCGCGCGCGTGCACACACACTCTCGTACACACTGCAAATGGGGACAATTTTTCCAACCGTTGTCGAACGGGAGGTTGCGTGACAAATTCCTTTTGCTTCCCACCTTTTTTTTTGTTTGACACGCGTTTTTCGTGAAATGGGGAAAATTTTAGTATTTTATTGTTTTTATGTTTTGTGAACTGTTTATGCTTTTTTTTTTGGAACTAACACCGCCACTAAACCACCAACAGCTACAATTGCCGATCGCGTTAATAGTACACTTCACGTACACGCGTGTGTCTTCGGGAGGGGAGTTTTCCCCGAGCTACTCCGGTCGGTAGGTCCGTACTGGCCGCGCGCTTAACATGGAATGAACTTGACTTTGAGCGCTCCAGCCAACGGCACGGTACTTTTCTTGGCGTGCGCGGCGTGCGCTCCCGCTCTCTTGCTGTGGCAATTGAGTGGTGGGGAAGCTTTTTCCGCTGGGTACATGGTACGGATGGTGCTGGAGGGCAACGGAGAGGGAACAATTTTCCTTCCGTCTCGCCGGTACAGGGGGGCAGAGAGGCGGTGCAGTATGCCGTGCGGCGGTCCCTGCTTGCAACGAAAGTTTTTTTTTATTGTTCCGAACAGGGAATGCTAATACGGAGCGGTGTATCATTCGCAGGGTAATTTATGATGGGATTGAATTATGATAAATCAATCAGAATGGTTTAATTTCAATAGACCCTTTTTTCTGGCGAGATTTCTAGATCTGTTTCACTAATTTTAATAAAAGTGCAACGAAACTTGTCTCTTTTAATATTTATTGTTACCTTTAATTTTGTTTTAAATTCTCAATGATCTATAAGGAACGACCTTTAATATAACAACGTCAAAGTTAAATGTTTTAATAATATATCCGTTAAAAAGTTCAATAGTTAAATAAATTCGTAAAATAAAGTAACACTGTTAAAAAGAATCTGGGGAAATTTTGAAGATTTTCAATCAATATCCAAAATTGTTGTTGAACGTCACATGATTACATTGGAACGCCGTTTATCTGGGTTCAACGGAACTCGACCTCGTCCGGATATTCAAATAACACGGATAATGGGTGAACGTATGTATTTTATCACAAATACTTGAAGTTTGTTTGTATTAATTTATATGATGTTTTGGTTAAACTTGAACTGAACACTTGAATGAAATTGAACTTGAATATTTGAAATCAGCTAAGAATTGCTTGCAAATATCGTCCTCAGCACGCAATTTCATACTTGTAATGAAATATCATTTCCCAACAGCATGGATAAATTGACAGCCGGATAAAAGGTACCCGAATAAGCGGCGTCCAACTGTATATTTGTATGAGATCACGATTATAATTTTGATCCGCAATCACAAGTATAAAAGAAAATACTTTTTCAGTCAACTCGCACGACTTAACAAAATACCCGTCATGGGTTCTAGCCCCGGATGGACCGTGTCCCCATACGTAGCACTGACTATCCTGCTATGTGTAATAAGTAAGTCACTGAAAGCCAACCCCACTTAGTGGGTACAGGCAGGCCTTGTCCGACAACCGTTGTTGTACTAAGAAAAGAAGAGAAGTTACGGCTAGGTCCTTATTGCCAGGAAAAGACTCATAGCACAACATCAAAGTCAGCATCAAGATAAAAAGCGACAAATAGAATCAAAATTTTAGCTGTTGTCTGGATGCCCTCAACTGACATAAATAATTATGTCAAAATTGAATGACCATTATTATAACACATTAATTTACATTCAACGACAATTTCACAGTGTGAAAATACCGCATCTTTATTCTTATTAGAAATTCGCAATACAATGGAGTACTCACATTACCCCAAATCAAAGACTTTCAATATGATTGTCATGTTTTTTTAAATATAAAAATATTATCTTAGCTATTGTATGTCCTCCATATTGAGAAAATAGTCACCCATTTTTTTGAGTAAATAGAGAAAATATTCTAATATACAAAAAATAAAATCCTTTTTTTTATTTCCTCAACAATGTTGAGCTATAATACCATAGAACATAATGATGCATACTTGAAATTATTTTTAAGAGCATATTTTTGCCGTATCAGTGAAATGATATCCTTTACTGCTTTGTATGACTATTTTGCTCAGTGTCTCTATAAATTTAGGACAATTTTTTCTCAAATCTTATGAAATAAATACGCATTAAACATTGAACAAGGACAAGAAAACAATGGTTGAACTATACGCAAATCATTTGCACGAAGTAGTGATGGTTATTTCTCGAAATACAGGGTTTACCTAGCCAATCCGGCATCGTCAAAGCGTTATCGATCGCCGTAAATACTTTTTCGGGCGACGTAAACCCTCAATTGGGCACTGTCATTTCTATTCGGGCCTTGTGAAGTATGAATCAGGCATAGTACAGAATGAAAGCGTCCTACTCGTGAAGGTGTCAAATCGGTAGGCCCCGGTGTACTTGATCCATTAGGTTGTTTAAAAATGCGTAGTTTTGATGTAGTTAAACTTAGTATGTATTATTTTAAAATATTAACCTAATTTAATCACCAAACATATAATATTATTTAAAAAATATAAAACTAAATTGCATTGTACGGGCTTGAATTGAAAAAAAAAATAGGAATTTGAATCATTTTTATTTTAAATTTAACTTAAAAATAGTGAATTTTCTTACAGATCAGTTAAACTACTCGCAAAAAAGTATTGTTTTACAACTAAAAAGCAAGAAAATATAGAGTAGGCCGCATTCATTCTGTACTACGCCCGATTCATACTTCACAAGGCCCGAATAGAAATGACAGTGCCCAATTGAGGGTTTACGTCGCGAAAAAAGGTTTTACGGCGACCGATAACGCTTCCACGATGCCGGATTGGCTAGATAAACCCTGTAAGCAATAAAACATGCATAAACGAATTCCTGAAACAACTACAACAACATTGTTGTTCTTCCATACTGTTGAGCCGCTTGGTGTAGCGTATTCTTACTCTCCGGTTCGCACCTTGCACAGGAACACATGTGCTCGGCTGCAGCAGTTGATACCACCAAAACCCCAATTTGCTACCAATATGTTATAACCGGGAGGTACATCTCATCAAACATACCCGTACCGGGCCACGGTATGAAAGGCACCGATAGTAAATAGCAGTAATCAAAATTAGCTACCTTGCGTTCTACCCCTTTTTCATGGTCAACTGGCGAATCTGAAATCGACCGTGTAAGCTCCCCCATATTGCAGCACTTGTGGCGGTCCGTGCGCCCGTTTACCGTTTAGTTTGTGGTTTATTTGCTTTGTATTTTGTGTGTGTGTATGTGTTTTTTGTATCTCCGCACTGCTCCATGCGTTCAAATTTAATTAAATCTTACCCCCAGGGCCACAATTCTTAGCCACGAAAGTAGGTGAGAACAACACCAACTATGAAACAGGCAACAGGAATCCAACGAAAACAAAAACAACCTGCGCCTAAAATGGACGCAGAGGGGATTGGTGTAAAAGCTGCGTCCCACGTGCGTCCCAGTCTCCGTACGCCCGGACTCAGCAGTAGACACGCGAATGCTTTCTAGATAGACTTAGAAAACCAATCGAACACTTGAGCGGAAGGGGTACAAAACGGCTCGTGGAAATAGCGCAAGCTCGAAAGCGCACCTTCGCCTGCGATGGTGGGAAGCCCGATCGAATCGGATCAAGTACCGGACCGCAATTGCCAATTACGAGCTAGTGGGTACCGTGGTGATTTTGGCGTGATCTTACATGTGTTTATTTTTTCTACCCATGCCAATCGTACCGAACGGAACCGGCACTATCAGGTGGTTGCGTTCTGGGGGGAAAAACACGCTCCACGGCCAGATCATCTCACATCATCGCGGATCTCTCAAACATCTCCAACACCACTCGAATCGGAAGATCTGCAACTGATCCAGGGGATAGCCAAGGCTGTTGATGGTGCTTTGGATTAGTTTTGTTTTTTTCTTCTTGTAAATCCGCGTGTAGGAAATAGTTGCACGCACTATCAAAAATTTGCCACGCCATCCGCCGATTGGAATTTCCGGCCAGTGGTGGTTTACCGTTTACCGTAAAATGTATTAACTTCAATAATCGGAAAGCAGAGTTGGTTCGATTTTGAATTGCTTTTTTTTGCATTTTCTTAATGTTATTCTTGAAAACAGAACAAGTATCTAAACATAAATTAGTCCGATTTTACAATCTCTAGCACTTCTAAATATTATTCTTGTTTGGTGCAACAACCTCAGTCACGAATGGGATTGCCTATCTGCAACTAATTGGTTCAACCAAAACATATTGTAGTTGGGTCTGCGAGTTTTGAAACTATAACGGGTTTGTTGAATCCTGAAGCAAAGGGTGTTTTACTGCCTCGGAGAATAAGCACACAGACGCTTTTGTGGGTCTAATGTTAGACGTTAAGATGGTCTTTATGTCGATGGGGATCATCCCTAAGTTACGTGATGCATATAATAGCACCAGAGTAGAGGAGGAGTTTACTTTCCAGTGTACAAGAGTTAAATAAAATAATATACCTCGGAGTTCCTTGTTTTATTCTTTCCAACAGAAAAGAAGCTTAAATCTTATTAAAATACGATAATCATTCAAAAGACTATAATTTTCACTAAAATTTATGAAACCTATTAAAAAAATGTTTAAATTGAGTAAAATTCAGAGCAAAGGATTACATTCTGGAATGACCGATGTGTTTGCGTAAAATGGAGTACGTAAAGAGAAGGAGAGGCTGATGTAACTCCGAAATGTTGGGTAAGTTATAGTAGAGAATCTTTTGAGACATCACATTTTGCTACATTAGAGAGGGAAGCACGTCAAAAATTTAGTTTTTAAATTACGCATTCTATAGACAGCCCCTTACGGTACAAATCAACGATTGGAAAATGACAACCTACGATACTTGCAGTGTCTTGATTTTAGAAGTACCTTTAGCAGGACAAGATCGTTGTAACGCAAACTACTAATAAGTAAGGAACCTAAGATTAGTCTTCGTTTAGCGCTTGTCCACATAAATCATAATTAAATTATGACAAAAGAATTTCCGTTTTAAGTGTTCAACCTAGTTCGGTTCATGAGACCAAGGTTTTGGACGTTTTTTGAAGTTTTGTGAAGAAGCAAGGTCTCAAGAAAATGAAATAATAATTTGTCATGAAACAAAGGGATAATTTTATCTCAATTTCCAATTTCAATCCAGACATCGCTACATACATGCAAATGTAAATTACTAAATATTTCAAAGGAGAAACAAGCAATACAAGTAAAAAAAATGAGTGATAGACAAACCAACTTCATGAGCTTTCACTAGATAATCGATTGTAAATATATCGTTATCCCTTAAATTCGTTAAATTATATGATTTTAGACTGCGAAAACAAACCACTTGATACCTCAATTAATCAATTAATAATTTCATCTAAATTGGTTTATTGATAATAGAAAATATGCTCGAAATGACAGCGTTAATTAACACCTGCAAATCTCGAGCTGTTAACCGTTTTATCAGCTACACTTCATCACACCAGCTTCCTGTCCTATTTGAACGAAATCCAATGTTTGCGCTTTGTAGCATATACAACCCACTCGATCTAGTTCGCAAGAATGGTGCAATGCGATGCGCACCTGCCGAACATTCTTCAACCCGATTTTCCCAGAACGTTTTTCCCCGCACTTGCCCCCCCACCTTACCCTTCTGATGCTCGATGTGCGGAAGTGATCCAGAAAATTTTTAATTTTCCACCATCATCCGAAGTGGTGCAATCGATGATGGATGAAAACCACAGCCACAGGAATTATTGTACACACTCACCGGGCGCAGGGCGCCGTGTACATTCGCCACTCTTTCAAACAGCAACACTCCCCATTCAAACATCCAACTAGCCAACTGTAACCGATCGGAACCGATTCCGCTACGGCAGGATGGCAGCGGCGGCGGCGGCACAACATTCTTGCGCTCGATCGAATTTAGATAAATTTTGAAGAATCCGCTCGCCCCACTAGAACTGTAACGCAAATGTACAGTTGGGGATCCATCGCTCCATGGCACCTAGTTATGCGAGCGTGAAACTAGCGGTCGAGGACGACACATAGTCCCCAGCTGCATCCCTTTCTCTCGCAGTGGCAATAATTGTGTTTTTGTTTGAAAGTGTTTTGTCCAGGCAAGCGGATACGCGTATGTGCATGCGGTGATGCTTCTGCAACTGGGAATAATAACCCGCTTGCCAACAAATGGGGCCCGTGTCCGACCGCCCGTTAGCTGCACTCAAAAAAAATAAAAGGACCACCTGCCTGCATTCGACCATGCATGTTCATGTTTAGGGCCGCTGCTTCGACTAGACATCGCGATTGGAAGGAGAAAAATGCCAATCATGGGCTCCAAACAGTTTGTGTTCGGGTTTGTGCAGGAAATACTATTGGGAAGGGGATTGAAAACAACTTTGCTGTGTACTGCTAACCTCAATTGTGTATTGAATAGGGAAAAAAGTTTTGTCTCTGTTTTATTCCGCAGTTGTGATTTTACTTGTTTTTTTTTTTCAAACAAGATTAACACATTTCTAGTTAAATGACTGGAAATTGAAATAATTGCAAGTGAATCGTTAAAAATCAATTGAAAAGAATAAATTAAAGGAAAGCGAGAGAGAGACAGAGAGAGAGAGAGAGAGAGAAAGAGAGAGACAGAGAGA
This sequence comes from Anopheles merus, assembly GCF_017562075.2. NCBI lineage: Eukaryota > Metazoa > Arthropoda > Insecta > Diptera > Culicidae > Anopheles > Anopheles merus. The sequence goes on from NC_054084.1 coordinate 23,006,402, forward strand.
GAGAGAGAGACAGAGAGAGATAGAGCGAGAGAAAGAGAGAGAGAGAGAGAGAGAGAGAGACGAATAGAGCGTAAAAAAGATAACAAAATAATCAGACAAAAATAAAAATCCTACATCTTTTTAATAAAAAAACAATCTATAATAAAAATAATTAAAAAAAAATAATTCTTTTCTTACTCCTTTGCAGCTGACGATAAGTGTTAATTAACGATCCACACTGATTATGTTATCGTCCGTATTCAGTTATTTTATGTTAATCACACTTTTATTTTTTTAGGTGTTTCCTTTACATTCTTTTATGTTTAAATATTTTTTATATTTTATTTCATTTTTGTTTGCACAATTGTAGAAAAACACAGATTTTTTAAAAGATTAAATGTATTTTATTTGTTTAAAAAATTATTTTTTTTTACTTTGTTTTTCAAGCATAAAACGGTTAAAATGTACTAAAAATATATGTATTTTTTATGATATATGACTGTTTATTTTGGCTTAATATTTTTTTTTGCTGAATATTTTTACCGTCTCACTCCAGTTTCCCTCGAGCAATGAAATCGAGCCCCCTTCGTCCCCCTGTTCCCGGTGCCGGTTCCCTTTGCTAATTCAGGTCAACCGACACACGCGTTGTCGAAATTCTCGTCAAATTATGCTAACGCACCGCAGAAACCAGATTTCGCGTAATCTTGCACACTCTCTCTCTCTTCTCCGCTCTCCTTACGTACGACACGCATACCTTACATACCGTACCATACGAATTGGCTACCCCATGTTTTATTTCCCGCGCTCCCAACTATGCTCCAAAACCTTAATCCAGCACCAAACTGATGCGAAACGGTTAATCGCTCACACCTGTAATGAACGGCAAAACGGGCGTGTGTGTGGGAAAAACGATGAACGAATCGAACGCGCGCACACACACGGACAGACAGTGGCCAGTAAGGGCCCATCGGATTGCCCTCCGCTAGAATACGCGCGTAATGTGGCGTACAAGAATTTGCGCACCGGTGCAGCAGACAGCGCATGGCTAAGCTGTGAAGATCAAGATCAATCGGCATTAATAATCCCAATTCCATGCCAAACGGATTTCCACCCACCGGCGTAATTGGGGGCGTTAATTTATGCTATTTTCCTCGCACCATCGGTTTTGCACCTTCCCCAAAAAAAAAACTGTTACTGCCACATGCCGGTGCGTCGGCCCTGGGGCCCTTTTTTCACCGCAGTGATACGCTCCAAATCGGACGAGGTTTTGGGATTATGTGTCTGTGTCGTTTATGGTTGGTACACGCTCGCAAATGGCTGCAGCTGAGTAGTAGTAGTAGCAAACCAATGAAACATGAAGCATGGGTACAACTGGAAGCAAACGCGATCGCACGGTGATTGGGCAAGCGTTTTGTTTCCGCGGTTTGCATAATTATTTAAATATTCGAATGAGACGTTACTGACAGCAATAAAATTATTAGCTTTTTGGTTCGGGTACAGTTTAGCAAGGAATGGTAGTCTCGTTCCTAAAGTGAATGATATCCTGCTTTCTTAAAACAATATATTGCCAGTAATTACATGTGTCCTAATTATTACCTTTCTTTTAACGAAAACTTAAACAAACGATCGAAAAAATGTTGTAAAATACACCTACAAGTATGAAAAAAAAGAAAAAAAAAACAAAATATTGACTTCGGTCTACACAATGTTTAAACGATAGCAAACATCACATACAATATTTACTTAATTTGAAGATACCTATATATAATCGCTGATGCCTTTTAATTAATGATGCTTTTCGTCAAAAAACGAAAATCCAATCGATACATAATAGATTTCGTCCTTCGGCTGCATGTTGCTTAACTAGCACGCACACGTTTAATTAGCCGTTACGTTGCACGAAACATGTTCAAAACATTCAAAAATGGAGCACGCTCGCAGAACGTTCCGCGCGAGCGTGCTCCAAAGCAAATGGAGAAAAACCGACCGAAAACAAACAGCCGCGTTCGGGAGAGGAAAATGTATGATTTTGGTCTAAGTAAGCGTATTTCTACTACCAATTATTACTTGGTGATTATTTAGGAGAGAATATAAAAGATGGCGGTCGATATTTGTGTGATATTGGAAAAATATAGTTACGGTTTTTACCAAGTGTTCTGTGCCGTGATAATCAAAACGGTGCTAAAACACGGAAGTGAAATCGAAGAGGATAGCATTTCTACAAACACTGTGAGTCAGTGGGTAGCTTCTAATCGCTCCTTAAAGCATGTTCTTGTGACTCGGAATACTGTTCAATTGATCTACTCGCGCTAAAGTATGTTGTATCGACACATTCGGATTGACAAATGAAGCGAAGTCCGGACCATGGATCACTTGAAGACTTGACTTCTCAAGGTAAGTATGCCACAGTCTGTCTGGTCTGGGGGCAGTATAATATTAGGTCAAGAATATTAGGGTAACGATCCATAATTAGCCCTTTATGTATTAAAAATTTTAAATGCTAATTGTAAAACTTATAACCATCATTTACGATTGCAAGGTTCAGCTTAAGCATTTAGCAAAGAAAAATCATAGAGTATATTTCATTTCGCGTCGCGTAAATATTTAATTCCCAATAATGCTGTCGTAACAATAAAAAAAACATTTTACTTCTGTTCGGAAGGTTTGCACATGCCAGACATCTGCGCCATCAGTTCATCCAGGCTAACGTCATTATCGACCGATACTTGACCAGTTTCGGCCTCAACCACCGGTGCATCGTACGCCAGCTTTAACCCTTCCGCAATGTTGCTGCCGTGCGTGGTGGCCGCCACTTGCTCATCACTTTTGCCCGCTGTGTCCGCATCATCCGCCACCAGCTCAATCCCGTACAGATTATCTTCGTGCAAAGGCCCTTCCGGTTCCTCTTCGGCAGCGACTTCCGTCTCACTGCGCGGTTTGGCCAGATAGTCCCGCTGCCGCTCGATGCAAAACCGATCATCACACGTCGGGTTCGGTTTGAGGCTCATGCGGGGAAAGAAATCGATCATCGCATTGTACCCGAGGTAGTCCGAGACGGTGCCGAAGTTAAGCAAATACTTGAGCGTATTTTGTACCAGCATGCCCGCCACAATGCCCATCGTCGTGGGCAGACTGGCCGCACAAACGCCTTCCCGCTTTAGCGTCTTCTCGTCGATGTTTTCCGCCACCACGAGCGGTGGAGCGCAGGCAAAGCAGGCCGTCTCGCCCGGCCGTATGAACTGTATGTGACCGGAGACGGCATTTTCCGACACGCCCGATTCGAACCAGTTTAGGCTGAGCTCGTTGCAAGCCGTGTTGATCGCCATGCGTGCCTCGAAGTTGTCCACACAGCTAAGCACTAAATCGACCGGCGTGCCCTGCTCGATGCCGCCCGTGCGAATAGCGCCGAGAAAGTGGTCAAAGTTGTCCACCGTCGTGATGTTGTAGTTGTGCGTGGTGATTGCCACGTCCGGGTTGATAAAGTTGAGCGTTTTCGCGGCAGCTTCCACCTTCGATAAGCCTGCCTGGTCCGGAGTAAAGAACAACCGATTCATATTGGCCAGCTCAACCTTGTCGTAGTCGAACAGCATCAGCTTGCCGATACCGCACCGGGTCAGCATGTCCGCCGTTACGCTACCGACACCTCCGACGCCTGTAAAAACAATTACGTTCGTTAAACTCAATCATTGTTGTTATCTGGATCAGGCCAGATGGGCGATACATACCGACAACGGCCACACTCTTTTGCCGGATCCGCTCGTACTCTTTCACAATTCCCATGCGCTGCAAAGCCATCAGGCGACTGTAGGGGTTAGAATCCACCACTTCTGCGGACATTTTTTCGATCCGTTCTCTTCCCATTTTAGCACCTTCGTTTGATTTCTCCATAATAATCACACGCAAATATGCTCAGCTTTCTGTTAACTGTAGCTTTATTCCTGTTCTTGTTTGAGGGAGTTGTTTATTTTCCTAGGTACGGTGTTTAGCTACCTTCGTCCTGTGATACTAGTATACAATTGGAGTACTCAACTTTTACAAATACACAAACTTTAACTGACTTAAAGCAACCAATTTTAAGCCATATGTAATTGATTGAGGATCGTTTTCTCAGACACACATCCGAGGTGAAAGTAACTACAACTTCTTAGCCACAGGTTTTGTTTGCCAGCTGTCGTGGCTATTGCAACTGACGTTTCTAGGGTACATGTAAACACGTACACGTCGCGAACTTGACAGTTCGTTTGGCATGCATACACGTAGCGCATTTTACAGTTTGCTTAGCTTAAATTTGAGGTTTGTGCTGTTTTGAATTTACATGTTTCGTTTTTATACGACCAATTGGTAAATTATTTACGATCCAAGCTATATTTCAGTTGCAGTTTTCCGATATTCTCCTTATTACTAAAATCTACATCGAAAGCTGTGTAAATACTGCATTATATAGCTTACACAAGTGCCACATATTAAGCTTAAACGACTGTAAAATCCAATATCTATCGAAAAAATGATGAAAGCTCCATAGCTTTCGCTCAATAGTTGGCGTTCTATAACTTATCATTGTATTGTAATCCTTTTCTAGCAATGTGTTTCTTCATTTATTTATAGCCTATGTATCCCTCTAATTTTCTAAGCAAAAATCTATTAGATTGCTCATTTGGTCAGATACGAGGGGATCAACAACGACCATTATTCCAATCTCACTTACTTCAGTTCAATTAGGTCACATTGGAGTTTATTATTTAAACAATAAACAAGCAATATCGCCGTTCCAGGTCTAGCGATGCATAACTTCAATGTGAAACCATACGACAGTACAGAAGGAAGGAGAAAGCACTCAAAGCGAGGAAAGCTCCACTCCCATCAACAGATCGCTTCACCAGTTTTTTTTCTTTTTTTTTTTGCTAGTTTTAGAATGCATCAGTCATTTGCCTTCTGTTAAACGAAGTATTTTTAGATTCCTATTAGGTTGAGAGCTTGAGCCGTTTAGAACCCGTTTAGTGGTCGTTTAGTGGGTTTGTGGCACGTGGGTAGTTGCATTGAAATAGTCTAGCAATTGTTCCAAAATTCTGCGATAAATTACTTGGGCGAACGATAATTTAGATGCCAAGCATACTTTAAGAACAATACATGATCTTATGCATCCTGTATTAATCATTTGCAACAACCTCACTTTTTATTTAGCTCTTTCTCATCAACTCGCTACCGTTAGCACTTCACAGCCTTCATTAGTTATGAGAACTGTGTGTTCAAACTGGGCACTGCGTGCATTATCGGTGGACACGGCGGTCCACGCGTCCTCCAGAATTTCAGCTTCGCACGTGCCCAGCGACAGCACAGGCTCAATGGTGAACGTCATGCCGGGAATCATTACGCCGGGAAAATCATTGTCTAAAAACAGAAAATGTTGTAATCGTTAAACTGAAAAACTTGTCAGGCATATCTTACCGAAATGTAGAATGTTGGGCGGCCCGTGGAAATAGCTACCGATGCCATGGCCGGCAAAAGCTGGCATTACCGACAACCTTTTGCGTTTAGCGTATTTGTCGATCGATTTGCCAATCACGCATATTGGTTGCCCAGGACCACAGCAAAGAATCGCTTCCGCTAAGCATTGTTCGGTGCATTCTACCAGATATTTTCCTCGCTCGTCTACATTGCCTACCAGCACCATTCGCGAACAGTCACCGTGGTAGCCGTTGAAAAACACCGTAATATCGATGTTGACGATGTCTCCATCAAGCAGCTTCCGATCGTCCGGAATGCCGTGGCAGGCCACATTGTTTACGGAGGTGCACACGGATTTGGGAAAGCCCAAGTACCGCAAGGGGGAAGGATATGCGTTCGCTTTGATCGTTTCTTCGTGCACAAAGCCGTCTATTTCGTCTGTAGTCACACCAGCCTACAAATGTAGAAATAGTTATTTGCTGTCTTAGAACACTTGTCCTACTACTGCTTAATACCTTAGCAAACGAGCAAGCACTGTTCAATATGGTTGCGGCCAATCTGCAGCTTTCTCGCATACCGGTGATCTGTTCGCGTGTCTTTATTTCTGGCTGCCCTTCGCCGGTGCTGGGTGAATTGCGCACATAATAGTAAGGCGGTTTGACGATGTGCTCTGGGACCGCTCTTTCCGGGGACACGTTTCCAACTTCTGTGATAATATTACACGTTCCAAGGTCGGGTCTGTAGCGATGAAACATATCGGTTTAGTTTATGCAATGCGCGCTAATCCATACCGTGTTTACGTTTTCCTTCTACCAAAAAACATTCGGCACCAGTTGGTTCTCCATGTTTGCAGTCCTTGTTTTAACAGCGTAGAGCTAAACAGCATTATGAATCTACTTCCGCTTAGCAATCCAATTTATGATACAACTTGACAACGATAACAACACCCAGCCGGTAATACAAAATGATAACAAACTCTAGCTTGGCTTTAGGCAGGGCTCATCTCCGCGTAGGTTGGAAAAATAACTTCTCTTTTGTAGACTTTACTGTCAAATTTAGCATTAACATTTCGTAGTGGTGTTGATAACACTTTTTAACTTTCTTTTACAGATTTCTGTATGATTGTAAGGTTTTACTAACATTTTTTCTGAAATTTTGAAAAATAAATCAAAGCAATATCAAACCAAGAGCCCTGTATTAGATCAGAAGTCTTCCCGCTGAACAGCTGATTTTCTTTGTGTTGATAGTGTGTGTGTGCGTTGTGGTTCGCCCGAAATGTCAAATCGTTTGCACTTCACTATGAGAAATGGACGGACAAGTAACAATGTGTTTTTTTAAATATTCAATGAAAAACTCAAAGTTTGTTTTCCTTCGGAAATAAGTTTGATCGTTCATGTTATTGTTATAACAAATGGAGCACTGAGTTGAATCTAGGACAAACAATCTAAATTGACTTGTGATAAGTTTGCGCAGACATCGCTATCTACGAATCAGCTTGGATAAAAAACTGCATCCTTTAGACAGTGTGAAAAATACATCATAGATTTTTCACAAAGAAACACCATAAAGCAATTCTTTAGTTTTGAGTTAGAATATGCTCTCTCTATTCTAGGTTTGTAAAGGCCAATCCATATATTGGGCTTTGTCCCCAAAATTTCTTTCGAGACTTGTTCATTACCACACAGCCGGATAGTCAGTTCTTGCTACGAGGTGACGGTCCATTGTAGACTTGAACCCACGACGGGCATGTCGTTAGCTCTTGTGAGATGATGATTGTTCCACCAATTATGCTTGAAATCTCGGCTAATAAATCATAACTACTGATTTTCGCTTGAAACCATTTGTTTAGAGACTCGGTCGTTCTTGGTCGCTGCAGTGCTCGGTAGTGATGGGTAAATACAATTTTTTTCCGGAGTCGGATTGATCCGACTCCGGCTTCTCTCGGAGTTGGACTCGGAGTTACTCCGGACTGTTTTTCCGGGGGGGGGGGGGGGGGGGAAACCCTCGGACTCATCGACTCCGAGTCCGGATTACTCCGCATTACTCCGGATTACTCCGGATTCGGAATGACTGTCCATTATCGTTTAGACAATTCTTGATGAGTTCATTGACTTTCAAGTCGTACATCGAATATGTACGAAAACTGATCCGGACTGATCCGGAGTGATCCGGAGTGATCCGGAGTGATCCGGAGTGATCCGGAGTGATCCGGAGTGATCCGGAGTGATCCGGAGTGATCCGGAGTGATCCGGAGTGATCCGGAGTGATCCGGAGTGATCCGGAGTAATCCGGAGTGATCCGGAGTGACCCGGAGTAATTCGGAGTGATCCGGAGTAATCCGGAGTGATCCGGACTGATCCGGAGTTGAATCAGGAGTTGAATCCGGTTGTGATCCGGAGTCGGAGTCATATTTTGCGCACCGGAGTCGGAGTTGATCCATGACTCCGCTCCGGATTACCCATCACTAGTGCTCGGTCGCTAGATCAATGCTAAACATACTACATTTATGTTCAATATCGTTTGATCTTTTAACATATTTTTTTATTCTGATTTATTTTGCCTTTTTTATGAGAATTAGTTTTGCAACATATCATGTTGATAACTAATATTAATTTACAGAAAAACGTCACTTCTTCCATAGAAGAATTAACAAGTATCGGCTAAAGATACCAAAGATGACCGTTTCACTATTGAATATGAATAATTAAAAAAGGTAAAAAAGGTTTTCTGATAAATACTTCTGAAACTATTTAGATGTGTTTTTCATTGCTGCTTTGTGTTACGGCAAGTACTATGACGTAATTTTTAGTAGTTTGTTGCATCAAAACGTCACGATGTATCCATTATAGAGTATTTCATAACGCTCCTTGACCATTGCTCCTAGCTTAGCATGTGCAATAGAAAATATCATAGTCCTTCCTGTTCATTGTATGGGGATTATCATAGGTTTTGAAATTCAAGAAATCGTTGCAAAATGCATCGCCAGTTCACAAAACGAGCAAAACGAAACCTTTTAATTAACGTTAGAAAACTGCACCCCCGACTGCACTACCCAAAACTGGTTTATCTCATCCCCCTTTTAACGGACCCTGGCGAGGGTGTAAATGAAATCGTCGAAAGCTGCACATCACAGTTCCCTTGGGCAGAGGCAGCGGCCGGACTCGGCAGAAAGCGCACGGTGAAAATTGAAGCCCACTCGCATGCGGTGCCGCGCCGATCTTAAACTCTTCGCTTTATTATTATGTTTTACTTACTTCGCTTCTTTTATTACGGTTGATTATTACAATTATATTATTACTGTCCTCCACACATTATAGGTTTTGATCGATAGCGGGTTGCACCGGGCCCGCACCATCACGCAGCCGCACCGCGCATCGTTTTGCGCAGGTTTAAGCTACAGTTTTACGAGCGATCAAGCTTGTGGGCCTGGCCACCACGCTTTGAGGAACATTGAAGATGGCACATATGGTGGCAGAAATGGGCTAAAAGCGGGGTGTTCTCCCCCCCCCCCCCCCCCCAACTGCAACGCGAGCCGGTCTCTGCGGCCGGTCACGACGATCACTTTAGGCTGTGATCGCAACGTGATATGGAGAGAAATAAGGGAGGCGGTCTGGGCCTAGCTTAACCTAGCTTCCACGGCATCCGGCTGCAGTGTCTTCCAGTGGACTAATTATAAGCCATGGTTGGTCAACATTTCTGCACTTTGCTCATCAACGCGTTATTGCATTTTTAATGAGCCAACACGCGCAGCACCGCTGCCCGTGTCGGTGGACGTGGGAGAACCTGCGTGAGGTGGCCGGGTGCGTGAGCATGGGGTGATCTTTTGCTTAGGGATCTGGAAACCCTGGGTCGCGACGAGCCCGGCCGGGCGGGGGAGGAAACACGCGGTTCAATTGTGGACGAAGCGCCCGCGCAAAATCCCCCTTGGCAAGGCCTCTCGCTCGGGGCTCGGGGAGTGTAGCGCGCAGGTCAACAAGACTATTATCATACCAGCTGGATGAGCTGGAAAGTGTTTTGATTGACCGGGCGGGGAAGGAGAGGAGGGGAGTTTGCAGCAGTTCGCCGCACGCTAACCAGTAGTCCCCTCCCGGCCTGTGCTCATTGCGCACATTTTATTGAACAGCGTTAGCAGTCAAATAATTTACTTAACATTTCTATTGCCCGAGCCTAGCAGGGCGTCCATTAACGTGCCGACGCGGGCCCAGAGAGTGGACGCAGCGCGTGTGAGCATTTAACATATCATCTTTAACATTTTAAGCATCGCTGCACCACATGCCAACGCTAGGACCGGTGCCAGTGCAGCCCTGCGTACTAAGGTTTCGGTGGACCCTGTCCGTACCAAAGGGGCTGACACCGAAACAATGAGTGCCAGACATAGATTCGCACGAGTATCGGGGTGGGAACCTTCCCGCCCGGCGCGAACCGTTAGCCGGTGCATTTTATTGTCCTCGGTGCGTCGAGTAAGAGCAGAAAAAATGGAGAATATTAGCCCCAGAACGGATGCCACCGTCGTTTGATGCATCGCAAGGGCCTCTCGGCACTGGCCCAGCGATGATGTGCATCTTGATGCACATGTACAAAGTGTACTGTGCCGCAATCCAAGTACAATCAGAACCGTTGGGAGGGACTGCAGTTTTACGATCCACGAGCTTTGAACTAGTTGTTGGCCCGGTAGAACCCACAGCAACTGGTTTCGGTTGCATTGCGCCTGAGTGGACCGAGTTGTAAGGGGATGTGCATCAAACTTCCGCGACCAAACTAGTCCAGGGCGTTGCTAGAATTAATGTTTCTATTTTGTGCATTTATTGTAGCAAGTTTCGTTACAAATCCTCACTAAACAGCACACAACCTTGTCTGCGATCTATGTTTAGAACGGTCTATGTTTATCGTTTTCATTGAGTATATGATCTTTTCAAGTAGAAATATAACAAAGGAGGATACAAATCCAGCTGCAAAAGAGTTTAAGCATATTATTTGGCGTCGTAAATGTACGCTGTTTGTGCACTATTACCGGCGAGGATTGTGAAAGGCGCTGTTACTCCAGCCAGGACAACGGGATGCACCAAAGGTCCGCCCTGGCAAGTTGGCTGATCACTGCTGTATGTTTTTAAAAGCCTTTTTATCAATCCTATCTCTGTAGCTCTAGTAAGACTACGTTGATTCAAGATAAATAGAAAGAAATTCTAAATTAAAAACTAAACTTCCTAGTCAACAAAACCATAATTATTGAATTTTGAATTATATTACGTGATTTTGAACTGCTCAGCGTACATGCTTCTCTGCGGAACCACAAAGCTCATCAATGGCAGCTCAGTGTACAAGCCTTTCATCTGCATACATCCGGCATACAGGTATCGTCAAGGAGAGTTTAATAAAACATATGATAAATAAAAAATAAGCGACAAATTGCATTGCGACCACCTTGCGACGCCAGACAGGAAGTGTCTGACGTCCGGGAACAGTGAAAGTAACCCAGACAATCGATCCTAGGTAATATGAGACGCTAAAGGCTGCGTCAAACCTCTTGCTTACCGTACGCAGTTCGCATATTTCGTGCGCATCAAAGTGGCTGGCTATCGCTCGGAAGGCTTCGGTCAGTTCGCAGTGAAATGCGTAACCACCCAGCTTCAGCAGCTGAACGGCTGCGCGGACATCTGCGTAGATATGATCGGAAGTCATCGCATCCGTTACCCTGGCGTGCTGCTGCTCGTAAAGGATGTAAATGTATAAGTGGATGTAATTTGGCAATTAATTCCAATATAAGATACCCGCAAAAACTGTTGCATTAAACCGCCAATGCCATTATCCTGCAATGGAGAGTTGTAGTTAATTTGTGGCTATTAATCGAACTGATAGCGTTTGCCCGTACCACCGCAAGTGCCCGATTGTACGAATCGTTGGCGAACATCACGGCGAGTGGCGCATTGAGCAGCTGATCGATCGTTCCTGGGCCCTGGTTGGAGCTGCTAAGCAATTCCCCGACGATCGATGCGGTGTAATAGTTGTACAGTAGGAAAGCCATAATCAGCACCGCGTACAGCACGATTCGCAGCGAGATGTATGCCGAACTCTGCGCGGTACCTTGCTGAGCAATCAAACCGATCGTGTCAATTAGGTAGTGATTGCGAGCGAGGGACGATAGCTCAGCATGAAATATTGCTATGCATTGCAAAACGCCCAGAACGAGGGCCACTACTGAGGCGACGGAGTACCACGTAGTGTCGGTAAATGGTGATAAGTAGCTCGTTTCTCTCGTTGCACCGTTCAGCTCTGGCGTGAGACGAAATATGAAGCCCAACCTATTGCGGGGATGGGAAGCAACATTTTAAGATGAATGATAACTAAAGTGGCTCTGTAGAATTACCTGTAAGTCCAAGATTGTAGTAATATTCGAGCGTTTAAAGGTTTGTCTTGCATGCTCTGAAAAACTCCGGATGCTACAACGTCGTAGGATGGAATAACTTCAGAACGTTCCAGGCTCGAGTATTGATATTCTACCCTAAAAAGAGACAAAACGCCTAACAAGAAAGAAGTTCCAAACATATTTGTTTGTAAAATGCTTACGAAAAGTTATGCTCTTCTTGTAGAAAGTTCAACAAAGCATTGTGGAATAGTTCATGTCCGAGAGCTTCACTCGAATCGATATCCGGTGTCGAGTGCTACAATAAAATCCAAAATATTCTAAATATGGCCTGTCTAGATTATGTCACAATCAAAAAAATACCATACCATAAGCAAACCACGCAACATCGTTTGATGTAAATTCTTTTTTAATTTCACTTTGTTGAATCCATCAATAATATGAAGTCCTGACGTTTGCCTCCAATGTCCGGCCTGAGTCATTCGAAACGTTTCGCAACGCTTATCGCTTAATGCGAAAAGATCTATAAGATGGTAGAAGCAACTGTTTGCCGCTTTCTGTATCCACAGCACATCTGAATCTAGACGCAAACAGAACGGTTTCTTCTGTTCCAGCACAAGATCTTGAAGTTTGTATTCGTTTGCGATGAACAACCAAGCGTATGATCCGTTGAACTTGTCCTGAAACTCAACCTATTTTAATGTTAGTATTAAAATAGTGTTTCATAGTGTAGAAACGGTTACGCTAGTGTGATCTGATTACCGTTTGAATGTTCTTCCGTACGGTAGAGCAATCAATATCCGCAATAATTGTATACGAATTAGGCGAACATGGTGCAGAGGATGGTGTCTTCGAAAATGTATCGTTAGAAGTGTAATGCATTGATTGTACGAACACACCAGTAAGCATTAGATCCTTAGCAAGCGGCACAAACTCTAGAAAGAGCATTTAATCACTGAATTTTTTAGACATATTAAAGGACACTTCACGAAACTTACCATCGTTACAGCCCATAATTATAACACGTTGCGAGTTTTTGTATGCTAAAATGTCCTTAATCATTTGTCCGTCAAAACTTAAGGCCCAAGCGAGATCTACACATGCAAATACTAACAGCGTGAATGCAAACATAATGTTGTGAATAGCAATTCTTTGCAAGTTGGTCAAACAACACCATCGAAATGAGTTTACAGTCTAAAACATCCGCTTATAAGTGCAATCAGAGTGTAGTCGTATCAATCATAATTGCGCAATTATATCATTCATCATCAAGTTTGATCTATGATTGACGTGAAATTACCATTGTGAGCTATTTGTTAAATATGTATCAAGCGGTCTCTTTTTTTTACTGCACTATTTGCTCAATAAAAAAATGCCAACATCCTCTACGTCTCATCCGAACCCTTGCAGAAGCAAATACACACACAAAGCAACAATGATACGGCGGGATACATTTCTACTGTAACGGGTCCCCCGGTCGGATTGTACGGCGCCGCGGTACGCTTTCCCGTTTTTCCACCAGATAAATTAACCCCGATAGTGCGATGCCGACTGCAAAAAAAAAATGGAAAGAAACATAGAAATAAAACAGGTCACAAATCCCAACGCAGCATTAGCATTAGCGAGCCGGCATGATGCGAGCGACCACGGCCTGCACCAGCCACCGCGTCTTTTGGCGTCTTTTACAACCTCCCAATATAATAAACGCTAGCGAAACCTCCGTCAGCTCCACCGAGTAGACCGTTGCACTTCCTTGGCAGATTGGTTTCGCTATTTTGTGGATCCTATAAATCCGCTTTACGATCCCCGTTTCCTGTGCCCGCATCAAGCTTTCGGGTAGGAGAAGAGGTGGGCAGTGGGTGTAAGATGCAAACCGAAAGATGAAAACAAACAAACAAAAAACAGGGGAAGTGGATAACTCCATCAAACTTACGTGATCTTGAAGAGCTCGCTGTACATGCTGTGTTTCGGCAGCACGAACGCCATCACTCGTATGTCGTACCGGTACAATCCTTCAACCTGGTTCAACAATCAAAACGTCCGGAAGATTTTGATACAGATTTATCAACAACTATCAGACGGGGTTCGTCGCTTGCTGCTACCGAAAGCGGGACCGTTACCGTTCGCAGCTCGCATATCTCGTTGGCGGTGAACTGATTGGCGATCGCGGGATAAACCTCCGTCAGCTCGCAGTGCAGCACGTGTCCGCCGCGTCTCAGATACGGTACCGCATGCTCGACGTCCGTAAACAGGGGCAGATCGTTGGGTGACCGTGGCGGCAACGCTTTGCGCTCGTGCATCCGTGTGCTGTACGGTAGCGTTTGTTCCTGTTGCAGTGTGAACAAAAATGAACTCGTTAGCCGCAAGTCACCAAACGACCAAACGACTCGCCGACGACCAGCGTAACGATCTCTAGCGATAGCGCAAAATGGCGATAGCTGTGAGGCTCACCCGCAACAGTATCCGATGATAGCCCGTGTCGGTCAGGGACAGTTGCAGCGGGCTGTCGATCACCTGCGCGATCGTTTCCGGGCCAATCATCTGCGAGCTGAGCAGCCCGCTGACCACCGTGGAGGTGTAGTAGTTGTACAGCACCAAATTAGCGACGAGCAGCACGATCACGGCGACGCGCGCCGGTACCAGGCGCGAAACGTTCGGCACACCTTGCTGGGCGACGCACGCCATCACGTCCAGCACGTACGCCATCGTAGCGCGCGTGTTTCGCTCGGCCGCGGACAGCCGGGCAAGATACTGCAGCACCAGCACCGACAGGGCGAGCGTTAGGAGCAGCGCCACCCAGACCGGGAGCGAAAATGGAGCAACGAAACCGTTTCCTTCCGATTTGCTCCCAATGTCCGGTGTGATTTTGTAGATGAAACCAGTTCTGCAACGAAACAGTGGGTTAACGATTTTGTGTCGCTGGACCCTTTGCAGGTTTTTGCACCCTCCCCCTACTCGAAGGCCCAGCTGTAGTGGATCGAGTCCAGTTCCGGCTGGCGGCTCAGCCGCATGATGATACCGGTCGCGGCGACATCCGTTTCGTGGCGCTGCACCACACCGAGCAGCCCCAGCCGATAGCCGGAGCGTAAGCGGCCGGCCCAGCCGCGCGTTGGACGAAATTTGATGCTTGGAGTAGGAGTTTGAACACGAGATTAAAGAATAAGCGCTGGAGAAAGATGCTCGAACGACTTACGTGAAGTTGTGAAAATCTCGCAACACGACCAGCAGCGCGTAATGATACTTAACGAACGCGACGATGCCCTTGGTCAGTCCCGGTTCACCTAACAGCTGATCGACCTTGTCCGATGTTACATTTTCTCGATCGATCTAACAAAGAGCAATGCACCAATGACCTAAATTGCATCAAAATGCCTCTCTCTCTCTACCAAGAACTAACCACGGTAACTCCCCGGAGCTGCAGGAAGTTAAAGTTTTGCCGAATCTTGTACGGGCTGTAGTTGGGCGTCAGGCGGAAGCCACCGTCAGCGCTCCACGTTCCCAGCAGCGTTTGGAAGATATCTTTACAAAGATGGCGACCCTTGGAGTAGATATCGAACAGATTAAACACCCCTCGATGGTCGGTAGTTTCAATGGCCGTAACAAGATCCGAGTTAATCTGAATGCCGGCCGTGTTCCAGAGCACTCTCGGCAGCAGCTCGCCACGGTCGGCTGCTGTGTTGCGAGATAGTAGCAGCCAGCTGACGGTGTTGTTCATGTAGCGATGTTTGGAGACCTACAAAGATAAAGCAAAAAACAGCAAACAACAAATCGAGTGGCAAAACAGATTTGCCCAGCCAGCGCTCCCTGGGGCTTACTTCCTCCAGAAGTTGCGGCGCTCCCGGGCAGGCAAAGTCGAGCACGGCGCACAGTTTGGCGTGCTGGCGAGGTGTGAACAAGGCTCGGACTACGTTCGATGGCGTGCTGTTTGCGGCTATGTCGACAAAGCGAACGAGCGTGCTGCTATTGTGGGAAACTTTTAGCACTTGGGCACGATCGAACGCAGAGGAGTGGCAATCGAAAATGATGGCATGGTGGCAGCGTTTGAGTGTAACAAAATCCACCAACAAACGGTCAGTAGTGCGGTGATGCACTCCTACTGTAAGCCTAGTCAACATAGCTGCAAATAGTACTACGCTGGGACGCATGATTCACTGTACTAGGTTTGTAATAGCACTGTCGTTTAATTTTGAACTGATTGTCATACTTTTGTATGTCCGGGTATTCATGATACGATGTTGATTGACAGCATAAACCAACATACTAACTTATTCAAACGTAAATTGCTTGATTGCATAACTGCGCTCTCTCTCTGCGGTTCCATGGAGAAAGAAACTTTCTTTTAGTACAATGTTTTGAATCCGTTAACTTTAACGACTGCTGAGACACTTGCTGCGTCTAGTTGCAGTCCCACCGTTCGTCCAGATTATTGCAGCTGTTGATGGGATAATAATGGTATGCGCGACTGGGATAATAGCTGCACTCGGGCCATTTGCCAATGACATACGGCAAGGTGAAAGAACACGGTCTGCACGTGACCTTCCGTAGTTAATGTAGATAACACTGGGAGCAAAACAAAAAGGCACAACTACACTTGAGTACTTCAACCCTCACCATCGTCGCCTTAAAGATTCGTTTCGTGCCTTGTTTTCCTCCTCCTCTCGCTCTCTGGTTTAAGTCGTTCAGACCTAGAACGCTTTGCACAAGCTCTCACGCGCGCGCGCGACATATGTCGTTCAAATTCTGCCACCCTTGCCAACCTTGACCAGCTCCATCATCCCATCTGGCCGCACCAAACCGCAAACCAACGAATGGGCCAGTGGCCAGTTGTGCAGCGCTTGCAGCACACGCTAGCGGATGCAACTTGCGGTGAATATAATAAAATTATAATTTTTATTACACATCCTTTGTTTTGTCATCCATAAGCCTAGCTCGGGTCGGTGTCATTGACGCCGGCTTTGGCCGGCCGGGTGCGTTCGGGATCGGGTCGAAAACGTTCGATCACTTTTACACCCCGCGCCAGAGTCACCTTGAGCCAGCACCAGAACCGGACGTGTATGGAAACGCACCACCCGACCGCTGCGACTGCCACTGGGCAGTGGCTGGCTGTTCCTTCGTTCCGCTTTTTACCGCTTCCCCCGAGCCCGTTTTCAGACGGCCTGTTGGTTTTTTTTTCTTCTCCTCTCCATGTGACATTATACATAATTATATGCAAAAGATTGACATGGTCGAAATAGACCCGGGCGAGCAACCTGCAACCGCAACACGGTCAAGCGACAAGCGTAGTCGTGCGAAAGAAAAGACATCCTTTGCCAAGGGTGAACGGGTGCAGATGTGTGGATCAGCACTATTAAAAATGCAAATGTAATGTGATGTAAGAACTAGGTACGAACATTTATAAGGCAAAATTTGCATCCACTCCGAACGGCAAAGGTACTCGTTTATAATTGGTGACTTATTTTATAAAACCAAACACCGCCCGGGAACGATCGCTTTCCGTGATTGTTGTGGTAGCTCGTTTAGTGTGTGTTTAAAGGCGCTTCCGAGCTTTGGCTTTATGGGTGTGCAACTGTATACGTATGGCCGCAAAAATGGAGAAGTTGTTATAAACAAAAAGCTTCTAATGTTATATTGCACACCCGCGCGTTCTGCCGTACAATCACATTTGGCGGAGTAACAATATTTCTGTCTGCGGTCACCGTGCACACCAGACACAACGATTGACCGCAGCGATGTAACGATGAGGCAAACGATTGTAGGCCAGCCCAGACGGTTTCAGTGAGCAAATGAGAAGCCGGCGCGCATTCCCAGCGCAGTTATGGGAGAGTGATTTTCCCGCTTCACACGGCGCGTACTCGGGCGAGGAAAATAACTGGCAATTGTGTCTGGGAAAGAGGCATCGTTGCGGAAAGCGGAAGGTTCTACCCGTTCCGAGGTAAAACTGAAGGAAACACTGAGTGAAAAAGGGGTTTTTTGTGTAGCAGGCGGTAGCAAACATTGCTAAACAACGCACGCCGGGATCATGGGTGGCATCAAAACGTTTTCCCCGGGCTGCATTCCGTTTTGGCGACGATTCCCTGTTCCATTTGCGCTCCAAGTATTTGTGTCAGTAAGTGAGCGGCCCGAGCGTGGAATGACAGTTGCTCGATGGAGAATGCGTATCAATTCCAGTCCACACGTGCCGTCACGCAGTGATTACCTGGATTAAGGCGCTGGAGGAAGGCGACAGGCTTGAATGTCCATCTATTGGAAGTGGAATTCAGGATATTGCTCTGAACGTTTGCTAAATGCTGCTAGATTAATTCTGCTTAAAAGTAGCACAACCTGCACTATTTCTAAAGAAGGTAGATCAGAGATGTCCCACTGTTGGCCTACGAAGTCTTTCTGAGTGGTCCGCGACCGATTGAATCAATTTTTTCATTCCTGCTTGAAGTTTCAAAATATTTTCCACTTCGCTTCGATGTCTTTGTAAAAAAAAAGCGTTTCTTAAAAGAAACAACTGACTTCTTTAGCTTCAAAAAGATAAACAGATCATAAATGTCCGGAATTAACTAGCACATGCTGTGTGGGGTTTCGGAACATTACTTTTAATTAAAATTCTAAGCAAACAATCAGGGTTCTTGGTGACCAAACGAGCATTTTTTATACATTATTTAGCATTTAAAAGAGCATTATTTTTTATATTAAGACTTTGGGCCTGTCCTTGCGGACGGCCAAAAAAGACTTTACGGGCTGGGTCGTCCGTTTCCATGCGTACAACATGGCCAGCCCACCGGAGCCTGGCGAGCTTGCTACGCTGCACGACAGTGGGGTCGCCGTATATCTCGTATAGCTCGTCGTTATAGCGGCTCCTCCATTGTCCTTTCACACATACGGGAACAAGTATCCTTCAGAGCATCATATTCTCGAACGCGGCTAAGAGGGTTTACGACAGATTTGGACAGTGTCCATGTCTCAGATGCGTATGTGAGTACCGGTACTATATAGGTACTATATAGTCCCAGCTTCGTCCGTCGCGACAGGTTCTTGGAGGTGAACTGATTATTCAGGCTGTAGAATGACCGGTTGGCAGCCAGCATCCTTGCGCGCAACTCAACTATCTTTCTATTGTCGTTGCTGACCTTTGACCCAAGATAGGAGAATTGTGGGACGACTTCAAAATTGCGTTTACCTATCCGTACGTCACATCTACGTAGATTCTGATTATTTATTGGTAGGCCCGCTGATGTTGCCACCATCAGTTTGGTCTTTGCCTCGTGTTGGCACGATGTGCACCTCGTGCAAATGAGCAGCCGCAATATTTACAAACCAACGAGCTGTCAAGGACAGCTCGAATAATTCGTAAAAGAAACTCCAGATGGCGTTGTGAGTTAGATAAGGACGAACAGATATCCCCAAAATGAGACAACTGGCTGAGCTGTTAAATAGGGCCAATAAGGGGAAAGTTCGACAAAGGTCGCTAAGCGAGGTTACTTAGGGTCAAGTAGATCAGCTGGTCTGAAACAAAGCGCCATTGAAGACGGCGCTTAGTTGCAAATTATACAGGAGAAAAGACAGACCAATTTTTGAACTGATCGGCGGAACCCTGAATACGCGAGCGACAGTTACAAAAAATCTGTAGCAGCAACTGAAATAAACATAAAGCTACACCCGTGGCAACACCTCGTTTATCTGCAATCCGAGGTTCTCTGCCGCCTACTCGATCCCTTGATAAGCTTCTGCTACTTAGGAGATCCGCAGACCAATGATATCTATAACATCAGCATATGCCATGATCTGGGTTGACTTTCTTTGTCAGGATCTGGGCGTTAGCCTGTTAGCTGCCAAAAAATTTGAAAATATCAGATGCCTTCGACCAAATGAACATAATCTCCTACAAATGTCCTTTAGTAATACGTTTCTTAGGTTAAGTAAAATTGATCTT
This sequence comes from Anopheles merus, assembly GCF_017562075.2. Classification (NCBI taxonomy): domain Eukaryota; kingdom Metazoa; phylum Arthropoda; class Insecta; order Diptera; family Culicidae; genus Anopheles; species Anopheles merus. Next base: position 23,026,108 of record NC_054084.1, read on the forward strand.
GCATTAAAGTGTTTACTGTTGTAACGAAACTGTTATCCCGATATGAAATGGAAGGAACTGCAAACGATCCGATTTTTGCATCATATAAAATCATATAAGAACTAGGCTCGTGTTACTATTTTAAGAGTTTGAAATTGCTGAGCTAGATAAATAAAATGATGCGAGATAATGATAAGAATCCATCTTTCTTGTGCAGAATCGAACAACTCGCAGCGATTACGACCGCTAGAGCACGGTAAGCCATAACTCATCGCTGAAGAAATATATCAACGCTCGCACAGCCAAACCACCACCGTATTTGATAAACCGTGGCAGAGAAACGTCAATCGATTATCTGGACAAAACGGCACGCCATGTTCCCATACGCGCATTAGTCTAGTTCAGTTTTGCCTCGAGCGATGCGTCTCGATTTCCGGTGCAGCCGCTGCACCGCCAGACCCGGCGGGCAGATGCACCACCGTCTTACTCTAGCTGACTCGAACAAAAAAAAAAAAAAAAGATTATAGAAAAGTACAGGCAAACAGATTACAGCAGACGACGACGACACCGTGCTGGCCCGAACAATTTGCTTACGGTGCTTCGACCACTCTATCAATCTCTCGCATAGTTTCTCTTGAGCCGGGGCGATGTTTAATTTATCATTGCAATCAATCATTTTACGCAGCATTAATGCTATCATTCGGCGGGATAGATTGCCGCCAGTTGCGACAAACAAAAAACGTCTATGGCAAACGAAAGCAAAGCGATGCAAAAAAGTGCACTAACTCACGCGCACACACACACAGGCATAACCGCCAGCCAGCCAGCCGGTGTTGACGGTCGGGCGGGACGGGAAAACATCATGATAGGTCAATTGTGGACGGTGGGTGAGTTATTAAACGCAAGCAACGACACCAGCCGGCAGCGCCCAGGCAGTCCAACGAGGCAGATGGGTGGAATTTATGCTCGAAAGAGAGCGATGATAATGCGACCGACAGAAGGGGAGAGAAAGAGGGAAGCAACAAAAAAAAAAACGGCTTGCACGGAGAGCCGTCGGATCGCGTCACGAAGCTGGTGGAAAAACGGGACAGCAAAGCTGCAGAGCGCCAGAGCACCCTTTCTGCGTCCCGGAACGATCATTCGGTTGGCGGCACATCATATCGGTGCGCCTTCGTCGCCCGATCCTCCAGTGCGAGCACTGTAATATTAAAAGCTATAACTTTTTTTTTATCATAAATTATAATTGTGACAATAAACGGAGAATTACACCTTCGCAGGCTACCCATGATGGGTGCCCGGGAGATGAACGTTTGCGCACTTCTGCCGATCGTGTGGTGATGGAAAAAAACTCCGACCACCGTATCCAATTCGATCAGTCTTCATTGGGGGGTGGGGAGGGGGTTGTGTGGGTGCTGCCAGTGGCTTGCTTGGAGCAGAAGTGGCCGCAAAAGCGCAAGCCGTGCTGCAGTGCGGAGGTAAAAACGCGCTGCATCGCCGCCACCGTCAACGCTGAATGACAACCGACCGTGCACAATTGTGCAACACTAATCACTTATTCCGTGGAGACAGAGCGAGAGAGCCGTCTGTGTCGTCTGTCGTTCGATGAAGTGCTCACCACCAACGCCGACGGTGTCTAGGATATTTCAGTATGGTTTTTTCCTTCTCTCCACCTCTGGCCAGTTCGTGTTCTTGCTGGGCATTGAAGTCGGCGAGCAAAACATCACTCCTAGCCCCGATCATCAGAGGCCAGTAAAGTGTTACCGTTTTTTTTTTGCCGTTCGATTGATGGTGAGGCACCATTTCCACACGGGCCCGGGCGCACATCATCATCATCATTCAGCCGAAGCCGCTCGCGTTGGCTGAGTCTCGCTGCCTCAGGGCGAACTCGCCTCTAGGGAGAATGGGCCACTGTGTGTCTGTGTGCCGAAGGTGATACCAGCGGGCAGGCCAGAGATGCAGTTGCAGTCGACTAGGCAGGTACGAGTGAAGCAGGGATCCGTAATCCATGCCGAGCGCGGCGTGTCCCGATCCGCTTGGCCTACCTAAACATAATAACTTCGACTGTCGACCGTGAATAGTTGCGCGCCTGCGCGCACTGATTGAATTAATTGATTATGAATAAACATCATGCGGAGATAAACGATCGGTGCGTTTGAGAATTGATGTTTATCGTGTGGACGGGACGAGATGCACACGGCAGGCAGGGAGAGGGTGGAAATGCGGCGGACAGATCGATCGAGGAAGCGCTTCCTGCAAAAAAAACCGAGCGACGAGGGTAGTGGTATGTTGATCGATCGACGGAGCAGTGGAGGATCGACGGGCAATGGAGCAGCTATGAACGGTAGTGAGTTTATCATCATCATATGTGCTTCCTCCGCACCGCTAGCACACCCGATTGGACATGTTTTAGATATATTTTATGCTTCGGGATTGCTTTTTCTCGTCAGCGCTTGTCTAGGCCAGGAATGAGTGGGGAGACAGCGTCATCCGCTGGTGTATGTGTGTATTAACCTGGTTGTCTGGCGAGCGGACGATAATGTGAGCGGAACGGAAATTGCATACCGCTCTGTACATGAGGGAGGGAGAGAGAGATAAAGTGATACAGAGACGGATGAATATAACTTACCTTGATAAGGGAAAACAGGAGACGTGCGAACGGGGAACAGAGAAAAAAAGGAATACAGTGCATCGTCAGCTACACGCTGACACTTTCTGTATAATTTATTTTCATATATTATACAGGGCATGGCTAAATGGCACAAAGTGCTGCCGTGCATACCGATCATCAGTGACGTGAAATAATATAAATTAGTAGTGCAGATTTACATACACTTGGAAACAATGTTGTCAACCGTGCCATTACGGAAATCGTTTTTCATGCGTCAAATAATGCGTGTGTTCGACTTGTTGAACCGTAAGGACTGCTGTGCTGTTGCAAAGCCGTTAAGGTGATAACAACTTTCCAGGTGGTGGTTCAAACCTCAAGCATGTTCTGTATTTGAATGTTGTACAAATTTTCAATTATTTTTGGAACGTTCATGAACATCTTCAATGAAGGAAATGTGTTTAAATATGGATTTCGAGGACGAATAAATCGAGGAATTCATTGCAGAGTTCTTTCTAAATAAACTGCGTATAGCTATCAACCGTTTAATTCAAGTTAAAGTAAAACGTAACATAGTCTAGCTCACATTCAATCCTTGCTGTGATTTATTAAACAATTGAAATTTCGTTTTTATATACCAAAACATCAGCTTCCGTTTATCACTACCAGGCGACTCCATCCCAAAAACACCTGACTTTTATGTTAAAAAAAGTTTGATAATGTGTAATAATTGCTTCTTTGTTTGGATACTCCAGCCCTGTAGTTATCCTATCCCATGTGTATTAGGACATCCGAAATTTATGGTGTACCATAACCATTGCCTCGTCCGTTTTATTCAAATTCATTTAATTTGCCATGATTACTTCTTATTTATTCATTTTTATAAAGCGTTTTTACTATTTTGAAACTTGAACAGATTTGTTTTTATTTTACAAACCGTTCAGTTTTATTCCTTAAATAAATCTCATGTAAAAAAACATAATTCAAGGAGAATCAGTATAAACTTATTTTTGACCAGTTATTTTGCCTTTCCCATAGTCAGCGGAGAAGGTATGCACGAGAAAGATTGAATAACGGGGAGATGAGTTCATTTCAACACCGCTGGATCGGAGAGCTGATCAGGGTGATTTTGAAAAGGGGTGAACATGCGGTTAGTTAATAACCAAAAACATGTTTGTTTATTTTACCATTGGCTTGAATAATTTATCGTTTTATGATTATTATTTAAATTTTTTGATAAATTTGTCTCATATTGCTTATCTTATATAAATGTGAGTTTAATGCTAATTTAATGTTAATATCATAGTTTTTTTTTGTCAAAATTATGATCTAATCAATGTTCTGTGCTGTGTAATAATATACTGTAATAAATTTGTCAAAAATATTCTATAACTTATCCTACTTAAACTATAAACAGTTTTATCAATAAAATAACAATTAAAATAATAACTAAAATTTAAACATTACCTTGAACTAAATGCTTGCATATGAAGAAGTTAAACATTTTCACAACCGCTCGTAAAATATAGAAATGAAGAAAAATAAAATTTCACTTCAAACCTGTAATCTCACCAAATCGTCGCCGAAAACCCCTGCAGCGGTGAAGTTTGTTGATTTGCTAAATGAACACGGTGATTCATGCATTCATTTGCTCTCAATCCGTCGATGAGTAAGGAGGTGTTTGCGCGAGCTCTTTAGCTGGAAGAGTTGTAGTTGCGTAGAGTTAAACGTCTGCTAGCGGTGATCGTGCGAAACGTGTGTTGTGGATCGATCGTACACCGTGGTGCATCGTGAGAGTTGAGCGCGTTCCAAATATTACCATCAGTGGCTAACATACCGTGAGTTTTTTGGTCGCAACAAAAGTGTACTTTTCGAATCGTGTCAATTGGTGTAGTTTGCAAATAATTATAAGATCGCTCGTAGCACCAACGGGTACGATGCTGTACGTGTGTGATTAATGTGTTATTAAAACTGTGAACATAAGATCGCTCCATTGTAAAACTTAGTTAAATCTTTTACAGATTATCGATGAAGATGTACTCAAGGACATTCATGGAATATTTGCTCGTAGATTTATTTATTCAACCGCTTTAATAATTTAACAGAAATTGTATATTTTGCTTGCATAAATATTAATTTCTTGAATTTAGAGTGTAAATATTTTTTCGTGGAATACTTGGACGAATATGCTATTAACAAGCAGAATACATTTTTACAGTTGCAGACCCTTTTTTTTATTCAGAAAGAAGTAGCAGACACTTGAAATATGCAAATTTTTCAAGGATCCATTGAATAGAATAATTTTAACCAATGCATACACGTTAGTATCATTGCAACACAACTAACTGTTTTATTTTAGTATCAAAACTCTCATCAATTGCTGAATTATATCGGTAATGTTGCTTATTTTTTCGGTTGTGATAGATGGTTCAGTTCCAAATGTCTTTTAAAGCAACATTCAAGCGAAACAATATGTGAAGAAAAGATTATTATTTGAACGTTTTATGAGACACAGTTCTTCATGCAAGCGTAAGATCCAGTACCATTTTGCATCGAAAGCAACTGCAAAGATGAGCGTACATTTTATCGATTAATTTCTGGTTGCGAGCCTTCCTTCGCATCGCGCGCTGCAAATCTGGTTTGGAAGGAATTTCATGCAAGACGCGTCCGTCATCTGCGATCGGTAGTGACTGTTGTCAACGCGCTGTCGTTGCTTTCATCGCTCTTGTTATCGCGGCACTACATGGTTTGCATCTCGTTGGCCGAAAGGATACAATTTCATGCGCAATGGATTGTGCTTTGTTTCGGAATGAAGGAGGAAAGGAACAACTTTTTGTGTGCATACACCAGCTGTATGCGCATCGGCGTGCTAATTAATTAACATAACGAAGCCAAAAACAACACGTAGTCCTTCGGTTCTATGAGCGTTCATATTTCACATTTGATTGAAGCGTGTTTTTTTTTGTTATTGTGGATATCATATATTTTTCAATTACAAAATGTTCAATTTCTAAACAGATCGTGCCAGTAAAGTCGTTATTAAAACATTGTGAACAACAGCAAAACAGATTCGTTGTTCCGTGTGATCGGGCTCATCGACAGTTGTAGTGATTGATTGATCGTTGTGATAGTGAGTTCCGATATCTTACCAAAGTGATGAGTGCAGTGTTGTAAATCAAAGTGCAAAGGTTTGCGGTGCCAATGCCAGCTTCAAAGAAGGGCCAGTTTTGTACCAATCAGCAGTAAGAGTACAGCCGTAATAGTACCTGAAATATTCCCTCAACAATAATTGATACACAAACAGTACGGCGTATTTCTGGGTGAATCAATCGACAAAATATTTTAGGAGTGCTCTGTAAGTATTTCATTTTGAAACAATTATAAGTGTACTATTTAAGTAAACAATTTTGAAGTAAAACTGAAAAAAATGAATGTCATCCGCATGGGTGTATTACTGCCATATTCAATGAAGCTTATGAGAACCGTTTCCCATTGCCGGCACATAACGCGCTACAGCATGGAAGAATAAGGAAAGCAAGCATTTAATGTTACCTTCACAATCACCCTAAAATGCCACTCCTGTACTGTGGCAGTGTCTTGCTAGTGCCGTTTTTGTTTCTCATGATGGACCCGCTTAACCCTTAAACCGAGCAAATAAGCTGGCAGCTTCTCTCGCCACAACCGCTACTTCATTAACAATCTATTTGGTAATCTCACCTGATCTAAGACTATGTTCCCTTAGCACCATGCTACCCATGTAAATTCGTTACACACCACTTTTATTCCACCGTTCATCCGGCTAGTGGGGTTTGTGCCTATGTGTGTATGTGTATGTGTGTGTTACTGCTGCCGATTCCGTGCGCAATTCGAGAGCACCACACTGGGACGACTTTAACGTTCCATTTCGTGGATCTGCCCCCGGGACCGCATGCCGCCGTGCCAGCGTTTGCCGGGGTTTGGTGTGTGTGGTGTTGTGTCTACCTCCTCGCATTCGGTACAATACCGTAACTCCATCGATAGTTAGCAAGTGCACGGCAAAAACAACGATGACTAATCGGCGTCATGACGTGCATCGGCGGTAAAGAATCGGTTTCAAAACAAACCGTAAATAATGTCCATTGAATGCGGCCACACAATAAGGGTTGAAAAACGTCGGCAATAGGTCGTGGTGTGGATTGTGGCGGTACGCTCGCTCCTAGTTTTGCCGCTTTTCCACCGTGCAAACGGTGAGGCTTTGCTCACAGTTTGATTCTTCTTTTTTTCTTTTCTTTTTTTGCACACCGATGACGACACACTCGGCTAAGCGCCGAAAATGGTTCGATCGTGCAATCGCGAACACAACACCACACTGTACGAATCAATTCGCGTGGCGAATTAATCAATTCGGATCGCATTGTGTGAGGTGTTTAATTTTATTTCTTCTTTGATCGTTAATCCATCCGCTGGTCCTCGTGTTGGCTTCCTTTTGTCCATAAATTGATCGTTTCATTATCGCGCCGTGGAAGATGCGATCGTGTTAGCGCATCAAAAGACTTCAACGCCCGTACAGGGCAGAAGCGCAACGGGGCGAGGGAGAGAACAACACCGTCCGTAACGTAAAACAACACATAAAACCAGCGGAGATAGATAACGACACTATCAATGCCGGGTTTGCACCGGGCTACATAAATCACATTTTTTCAGATTAGAGCTGTGCCGGCTGCCCCCGGCTGGCTGCAGGGCCAGCAGCGCAAACCAAATCTTACTTCCGAGCAGAAGAAGTACGATTAATGATGAATAAATTATAATCACCTTCCTTCTGCGGGGCCGATAAACCGACCCGCGGAGCACAGCCACCTGGAATGGTGCTTGCTTGATGGGCTAGGTGCTGCTCTCCCGGGGCTAGCAACCCGGGCTTGTAATCTTCCGAACAAATTCATACATCAGATAGTTGCTGCTGATGGACAGTTTACTATCAATCAAAACCTAAATTCTCCCACCCAGCACCCGGCAGTGGGGGACGCGAATGGAAGGGTTTTTAGTTCTTCCGGCGGACTGCAAATCTCAACAAACGATGCAAAAGCTAACCACTCCATCAATGTCCTTGACTGTGTGCATTCGGGAGGATGCGGTTGGCTAATGTTTTTTTTTTGTGTTTTGCTTTTCTTTTCTGTTTTTGTGGTTTGTTACTGCCGGCCTCTCAGTGTCAGTTACCGCTTTTTGTAGCACTGGAAGTTTCGCAATTGCAACAGCCCGGGGTTTTGCCTACTTACTAGGGGCTCGAGTGCAGCACACGGGCACATCCAGTTTCGTTTCGCAAACGTGCTCTCCCGGGCTCTCGCTCGATCAACTGCACACCGTTGAATGAACGATGGGACAGCTCCATGAAGACAACATATCCGCACGCGGGGAGCGATTGGACATATCGGCAACTGCCGATCTTGCCCGGGCAGTGCGCTGGCAAAGCGAACCTTAGTTTCATCTGCGTTCGGTGAAATCGATGTAGTTTGTTCCTTGCGGCCTAGCTACTAGCACGTTTCCCTGCCGTGCTGGGGGCTTTGGTGTTTTTCTTGCTCCAATCCAAACCAAACCGATCGATCGATCGAGTTCGAGTGAGCTCTGTTAAGCTGTCTCTGAGGGCAGCTGTGTGAGTGTGTTTGTTGCTCGATTTATCGTGATCAGATATATTGTGGTCAGAGGGCGATGCGGTTGCAGCAGAATCGAACCAATCAATTTTGCACCACCGAGCTTTGCAGCTGCAAAATCGCTTCGAATGCTCTATCGATACGGCAATACACACAGACACAAACGCTGTGGGAATCCTGAAGTGCAGTGGCCTGAGTGACAACTGTAACGCCTTCAATCACAGCCTTACGTCTTTCCTGAACCTGCAGTTAGGTATTATCTGTACAGAAACATAATAAAAATAGGTGTGACACACTTTTTCTCATAAATATTTCACTAGCCGTTAATTAAACCTTTTCTAAGCTTGATCTTGTTTAAGAGATATACTTCAACAGTGAGAAGAAATGAATCTCTGCGCATGATAGACTCCGATGGGAACATATGCGTTGATGAATCGGGCAATCTAGATCGAAAACAAATGCGGTTGATTTCCCAAAAAATAAACTCAACTCATTCCGCACCACAGACAGTACAATCGCTGCAGGGAATCTGAGAAAAGGATGAAAAAGCGTAGCTCATCCAGGTTTGCGCTAATTATGCGCCGTGAAATAGAATATCTATCTAGAACAATCTGGAAAATTGTATTATGAGTTGCTTTACGCCGCACCACGGGAGTTCCTCGATTGCTAGCACAACACATTACATGCGCTTCATCATTTGCATTTTCCACCGGCGCTGCTGTGCGGCCAAAGCTGCCATCGGCAGATGGTGGCCATTGGCAGGTCCATAAAGCAAAGTGTAAAGGAAATCCTCTCCACTCTCCAGCAACATACACCTGTGTAAATTATACCGCACCTCTTCTCCCCTGGAAGGTATTGTTTTGTGCAGCTTTCCAGCATTTGTGATTGCCTTACCTCGCGCTAGGGAAGGCATTGTCGCTTTTCCGCCAAAGCAAATCGTGGCTTCATGGCGCGGGTCGCTGAAGCGATCTTAACCTACACTTCCCACTTCCCGTGTGCAGCGATCAATCAATAAATTATTCCAGCCGGCTTAGCTTTTTTCCCACCGTTTGATCTTACGGCAGGGCCACACGCCGGCCTGTGTTTGTGTGTGTGTGATCGTTGCTGCTAATGAATCAGTTCGGTAAGCGGTAAGCACCAGCACAAGAAGGAAGTGGAGGATTTGAGAGCGTCGGTAATGAATTCTAATGCCCCAGCCGGGAGCTTTTGCCTTTGCGGAACCTGGACGTACTTCGCAGTCAGCGTTAACGTCTAAGGTAAAAGAGCATCGCTTTGAGCGCGATCCGCTCTATGTCATCGAGCGGCGGGTGGATGTTTGTGGAACGCCGAAGAGCTACTCTACTATCACCCAAATGTATCTCCCGAAGTTCGTTCGAGAAAGTTACGACAATGATTACGTAAGCTTCTACCACACGAAGCTAGAAGAATATGGATCATTGTTGGTTTCAGTTTGGTAGAGTTTCGTGAGAAGCGTAAACTAAATCAAACAAAGTGTCATCGAACCTTCGATTGGTGGTACAGCTGCACAGCACCACAAACCCCAGGGATTGCAACACATCTTTAGCCTGCCTTATCTGGTATCATGTATCTCGCTACGACAGCGAAGGTGTACAGCAAAGTACAAGAGAGCTCCCGCATCACAACGACACAACTTTTGACCTTTATTTCTTGGTCGTGTCATAATGGTTCACTTGTCGAAACTGGCGAGCTTTCAGCGGGCATGGAAGATGACGTAACGATTGAACTCGACCGGAAAAACGGAGCGAACCCCTTCTTCTGACTGGAAATAAAATCGTTTATTTCCTCCAACTGGAAGTAACGAATCAAAACGTGGAACTAATAAAAAACACGAACGAACGAGAGCGACGGCCAAAAAAAGCAATCTAAAACAATGCGAGCAAAACTAAACCAACCAAAGCCAAACGTGCGAAGGGGGGGGGGGGGGGTTAGTTACAGCGAAACCCAACACAAAACTCACACACCGCCAAATTCTAATATCCCAAATTAATGTGAGTCAAGAAGGTGACCGGTGTGCCGGAAGCTCGAAGATGTGAATGAACGAGAATGAGAATGAAACAGTAAAGCAAAACAACGAACCGAAAGCAAACGGTCGGGCTGCTGGCTTAGGGGATGCTATAAGCAGCAGCAGAAGTAGAGTAGAAAAGTAAGGTAAGAACCGAACAGTGGGCAAAAGTGGGATAGCACTATCATCTAGCATTATGAATGATAGCTGTCGATCGCTTAAGAGAGGGATCGCGACCTTAGGAAGCTTTAGGACGATGGGATTTAGCGCGATCCTCAAACGTCAGAATAAGCTACCTGTTTTCTTATTGCGTTACACTTTGGAGTTTAGAAATAACTTTGACTTTTTACCGTTTTTCTTTTGGGAGCGATTTACTACGTAGCGCTTGCGGACAGCATTCTTTGAGAAGAATTCATCGATTCTTCGGTAACTACGATAAAAGGAGCTCCCAGATGATGAAATACTTCTTTCTTCACATATCCTTCACATCATTCACAAGGATCTTGCGCTTTACACTTGCTGTCGAGCTACTCTCTCATTTTGCATTTCTAATAATCATATTTTGGGGCTATCTAACTTATCGCGTTTATTCACCTTTTTGCTTTCGCTCTCTTTATCTCCCCTTTTTTGGGCAATTTTCCCGCAGTGGCACCCTCGTGAGGCACCCCCGTTTTCCCCTGTATAAGTACGTAAAACCCTTCTGTGTGTGTGTGATTGTTGGTTCTTCCTTAACATGTAAGAAGCCTCCGGGCACCTTGAGGGACGCGCCCCTGCTATGATTCGCGGCCTGTGCATCCAGCGCATGTGGCGCTGTTTTACGCAATCTTTCATCAGCTGTTCAGCGCGTGAGTTCATCTGTGCCTCGGCCGTGTGTACCCTACGTTGCCTGCACCCCATTTTCGTTCTTTCCACGCTGTGACTGTGTGTGTGTGTGTGTGGAGGGGTTTTTTTTTTTGCCCCTACAAAAAAGTTTTGTTCTTTTTCCTCGCGAGCGCCCGCACCCTTCACCGATTCTCGCCACTATGATGCGTCGATGATTGGCGGGGATGTGAATTTTGCGCCCCTGCCAACGTCCAGCGCTCTGCACCTACTGTCTGCCTAGGCGCACAGGAAGTTTGCCGCTGCGACACGCAGCAGCGAACAAGTGGCGGCACCATACAGCGGGGGCCCCGGCAGCAGCTGAACTATAATTACAAATAAATTGTGCTTCTTTGTTCTTCGGCTCATCATCGATAGTCGCGACGTTGTCGGTTGTGTCACGTACGAGGACCCGGCGCTGGGCTGGCCCTGTACGGTTGCGATCATGTAGGTGAGGCACGGTGTACTCCTTCATCCCCCCCTCGCCGTATGAGTGCGTGAGTACACGGACGATCATTGGAGCAAATTATTCCCTTTCCATAGTGCCGCCGATTGGTAGTTGCTGCCGGTGATCGCCGAACCAGCAGCACTGAGAACGGCTTTTGTAGCCGTTGTGTGTGTGTTTCTCTCCCCCCTTGCATCTTATACTACTTTTTTCGCATGAAATTCGTAACGCGCAGAGTGCCGTGCTCATCGTACATAAAATGATTGACCTCACTGCGCCAGTTGCGCCCTCCGATGCCTCCCATTTAAACGGCGAACGTTTTTAATATATTTAAATTCATCCGTTGACTTATTTATAGACAGTTTGTGTGGCTGTGCGGTAGCTGACGGGGAAGCATCATCTGCTCTCATCCCTTGCGGCACAATTGCCCTCGCCGTCCTTTGCCTCATCTTAGGTGATGCTCACTTACCTTTGCGAGTTAAGAAGTAGCCCGGCAGAAGACGGTGAGACCCTGTCGTACACCCTGACGGCCGATCGTCACGATACAATGTTGAGCCCGAGCACCGTTGCTAGAGCAATTACACGGGCCATAGTGACCGGGACAGGCGACTGAACTCTGCAACCGTTTGCTACACTAAATTTACGGACACATTTAGTCCCCCCCCCCCCCCGCCATGGCGCAAAACCAAGTAGCAAAGGCTTTATGCCCTTGTTTGCTGTTTTTAGACTTTGCTTCTTCCAGGTTATTGGTTTCAATGAGGATATATTGTCACATAACGTAGGACACAAGGTGCCATTTAATGTTGGATATAACAAACTTGTAGGAGTGCCTAATTGTTCGTAGTATAGATATTCCTTGTCATTTGTGTGTATCTTTAATAGTGGGTTGTAATCGAAAATATTAAAAAAAAAAATTTGCGTTGAGGTGTTAAAGCTGTTCTTAAATATATCATTAAGACATTTTGACATGACAATATCATTATTATGACATTTTTTTTGTTGTTACACAATGTTAGTTCCTAAATACCAATTTTTTTATTTCGTTCATATTCCACCATGATTTTTTTATTTTTAAATTGTTACTTGTTCATAGTGGTATTCTCCATAAATTACGTTACGGTAGTTTTTTTTTAATATTTTTCTCTAGTATTGCATTCAATTAGAGCATTCTATAGTTTTTAATTATAATGTTTTTTTCTTTCATTTATTCATAATTCACCTAACCTGCTTCAACTGGAAAACTTATTGAATTATGAACATCGTGCAAACATTTAATTCATTACACATTTTGTTGACCTGTCGCAGTGTGAGCAGTTCAACAGACTATATAGCACCGGACGTTGCTAACGCAACACATTGCATATAATTCATATCACGGGGCAGTTCTTAACCCCTTCACAGACTAGCAATTTTGAAAAAATATGTCACAGAATTGTAATCCATTTTTTTATGTTTGATTAAAAATTTAAATTCAAATCATTAAGACATAACTTAGGTTTCTAAACACTTCAATTTAAAAAAAGACTTAATTAATCTACTTTGATGATGTTGATACTTTGAGGTATGAATTTCCTATCAGAAAGCCTGAGCATTACTCTGGAAAAAAAACTGTGCGAAGAATAAGGATCTAAGCATCCTAATAGTTTTAGCCATATTAATTTGATAAGATCATTATTTTCTTTACCTTTGTAATCAAATGGGAATATCTTAATTATCAACATAAAGTTTTGATCATAGTTTGAAGTTATCTTAAGGATTATGTTTTGTGCTACGTAACATGTTGTCAAACTCCTCCTACTACCAACCTAACAAATTATGTCACTGGAAGGAACTCTCCCTTCCCCTAACAGCGTTAAGTAGTTTATGGACGACTCCTCATATAATAAATAACACAAAGTTTTCGAACCAATCCAACTATGTGATTACAACGATTGAGTTTAAATATTAAGAGCAATCCCACGCGAACAACAGTAGCAATTCTCATTCCAATTTACCATCTTTGTATGAAAACCGTCCATCTAGAAAACGATTTGCATAGTTTGTCTTACAAGAAAGCGTCCTAAAAACGATGGCAGTCAATTATTGCACCCCCCCGAGAAAATGTTCAAATCCACGTTCTGTAACCCGGAGCGTGCTCGGACGGAGCACTCGGACAGGCTTCAATTGTCAGCAAACTATCTGTTAATTTATCCCTTTGTGCAGCTACTGCCGCCCTAACATTGCCTACCGCCAAAGGGACAAGTGTGCACGGACCCGGCTCCCGCAGCCATGCACAGTTCGGCAATCGGGCAAAGAATTGCACCGCGGTATGTTGAACTTTTGCCGCAAAATTATATTACTAATGCCCCCTCTCTCGGTTCATTAACTTCGACCCTCCTCCCCGTTAGAAAATGCTTCAGATTGTTGACGAATTACAGTCGCAGCGCAGCCAAAAACAAACGAACGGCAAAAAATGAACCCCCCCCCCTCTCGAAACGACATTCGCGGCCGCGCTGGGCCGGGGCTTCTGCACTCGACGCGGAAACTTGCCGGGCGAGTGGCGAATTTATTTGATTGCTTTTATGTTACCCGTTGTCACATTATTCATACGATGATTAGAGTGTCGCCAAATGTTTGATTTAGCATCAACGGCACACAATAAAATAAGCCGTGTGCCGCCGTGCGGTGAAGGGGCAGCGATTCCTGTAGTACGTATGATCATGCTTCAGCTTGTGTATGTGTGCGTGCGTGTGTGTGTGTGTGCTGGGATGCTTGTACCTTGCTGCCGGACACACAACGAAAAGTCCGAGAGCGATGCAATGCCACTTCCCCATATACGGGGGGGGAGGGGATGGGGACCAGCAGAGCAATGCAGGCGGATGCTGTGCGGGGCAGCGCGGCCTCAATAGCGGAATCACGCCAAGAGACACTCACATAATCACATCGCGGCAGCTAAAACACAAGCCAACACACGGTCAGCAGCTTGCGCAGAGCGACCGAGAAAAAAAGCACACACAAAAAAAGACGATCCCCCTTCCTCCTCCTCCTTCCCTTACTTCTCCCTCTTCCCAGGGACAACCAAACAAAAAAAAAAGAAGATAAAACAGACAAGAACCACGGGTTACACCAGAACCGCGCAACGAAAGGAGAATGTCCGGTCAAAAATGACGAAATTGACCAAAAACGTAATCGCGAAACATAAAAAGTATACACTTGGGCAAGGGGTGGTGGAGGGGTATGACCCGGGGGGAGAATGAGGGAAGCGAGTGGTCGCGCGCGCGCGCGCCCGTTTCGCGAACAAGAACGCGACCAACGGACGACATCCACAAACGGACGACGGCGACAACGACGACGACGACAGCGACCAGTCAAAGCGAAACTCACCTCTGCTTGATGCTTTTTGGTGCGGCCGGACACGGCCAACACACCGAGCCAACAAGTCAAAGAGCATCAACAACAACAACAACAACAACAAAAAGGTTGCTCCCCAGTAGTGTGTGAGTGGGGTAGTGGAGGGGGGAGGAAGCAAAGTCGAAAATAAATGGTCATCCGAAAATCGCTCACTCAACTCGCGCAACTCCGGGCAAATAAGCATCACCGCTGCCGATTCGTGTCGCGAATGTAAACCCCCCTTCCACTCGGGAACTTGTGAAGTGAGGTGAGGATCAAGACCTTGAGCCCCTCTTGGTTTCCCATCCCCCGTGCGGGGGAAAAACACTCCACCCGACACCCGGGAATGTCGCTGTTACTGTTACTGCCACGGTGCTACCGGCGATGGATGTATGTTTCCGGCATCGGACAGTGTGGAAACTTATCGCGCAGAGACGCAAGCAAACAATCCCACGAGACAATCATCCACCGTACCGAGCAGCCCCTATCATCCAACCTGCTCCCTCCTTCTCGGAGCATGGTGTGGTGGCAACGAAACGATGAAAAATATGCGCACGGCCCCTCACCGAACTCTCAGCGTCCGGCAAGCAAACAAAAGCGGCAGCAGCATACTTTGTCGCAAATCAAAAACGGACGAAGCGACGCGCAGGTTCCTTGAACTTGGTGCCAGATTTCGACCTCGATTCGGCTGGCCTGCATCGCTCCGCCACGGCCGTATGTGTGTGTTGTATGCTACAGCCCGCGACGACCCCGTCGTGATATGGTAAAGGACTGGCGCGCTTCACTACTCTTCTCATGTCGCCGCATGTTCATCTTTCATCCTCGTGCGCACATACACATTTTCCCCCATACCCTCCTGGCCCCTCATTTTCCACCACAAACAAAATGGGGTTTGCGCGAAACTTTATCTCTCCGCAACGGGCAACAAACATCTATCGCCGAAAATGCTGTGCAACAATGCACGAAAAGAACAAAACACAAAAAAAATATGTGTAGCTCGCCAAAGAGGGCCAACAAATGGAGCGAAAGAAAGGAGGAGTGGGTATGGCAGGCCGCTGAACAAAAGGCTGCACTGGCTGCACCGAGACGGGAGGACGATAACTTCGCCCAGGTATTATACATATTTTTATATATTATTAAAAAGAAAGACCAGTGCCGGATTCTACTCTATATAAATTATTGTTGTTATCGAACGCACTAAAAAAACCCTTCCCTTATACACTCTCAAGGGGTGATGCGAGACGAGGGGCACACGCGCAGCTCCGGTCAACCCTTTGCCCCCGGATCGGCCATAACGTGAAGGGACGGGAATCAAAAATGATATTAAGAAGAGCAAAAAACGGCCCTCTGACATGCATGTGCATATATTGCTGCGCTCGGCCAGAAGCGTGTACGCATCATGCAATCATCTTGCGTTCGGGGAGTGCAGCCAACTAACACCCCACTCCACTGTCCTACCGATCCATTCCCCGCGTGAGCTGGCGGCTTCGCGCGGGACACAGCGAACGCAGAAAGCGCGACGCGCTGTCGCGTCAAGCTTGCGGGGGAAAGAGTGCCTGCCACCGTTTTGCCCTTGACGGCGCTGGTTGTCGCGGAAAGATGCGCGCAATGTCCCCAAGCTCGCATACCCCCTCTCCCATGCATTCCATCAGCACAATTTCGGTAACCGTTTTTCGTCGATCATGCACACCATCACGCTCCATAATGTGCCCCTCGATGCCTCGATGCTGGTTTTTGGACGGTTGATGGTCCGAGTGGCCCAAAGTTGCAGCAGAAACGGGCAGAAAGAGTGCAGATGGAGGGTCGTTATCGTTGGGGAGGGGTTGCCAAAAGGGTCGCTAGCGTTGGTGGGGCCTTGGCTGCTTTGCCATTTGCTCCGGAAGTAGCGTGGAGGGCTCCCCGGGCGCTTCGTCACAATGAGAAGCATGCGGGAGGGAGGGCAGAACTTTCTGTTCTTCTGTTGGGCGTGTAGCGCGCATCGATCCTTCTTCGATCGATCGATCGGTCGATCTGACGAAATGATGTCGCCCCAAAAAAACACAAGAAAAACGAGACTCAAAACAAGCGAGAGACACGAGCACTACTTGTTTGGCTGTATGATAAACGCAGTGCGCAGGTTGTTGCATTCTGGTTCGGCCCTTTTTCCCCCCCGGTGTGTACCGTTGCCGGTGGTGAATGTTGGCCCCGTATGGCAATGCAGTCGGGCGGGCAGTAAGGTAGCAAACTCCGATCAAAAAAGAGCGAGAGAAAAAGGACACATTGACGACCAAAATCGTTTCTGTGTGTTGTGCAAGGGGGTATGGGTGTTTTTTTTTTCTGTTGACCAAAAATATTGTGATGTATTCACAAACAATAACGATTGTAATAAACAAGAGCTGAAACATGCGGGCGCGGGTAATTGATTCAGGACCCGGGGGGAGCCCCCGGGTGCGACATAAACAATGTAAATTGCCTCCGGGTATAGCCAATAAAATCGCTCGCAGTCGCATCACATTACCCGAGATCATCTGTTTGGCAATGGCAAGTTTTTTGGGGTCAATGCAAATTTCGGCGCGATGCCACAGGTTGAGGCCCCCGCAGTAGCGCAAACTGTTTGATGGGGATTGTGCCTTTTTTCCGGAATATTATTGCTTCATCGCGCTGCTTGTTTTTCAATCAATATAATGCTCCAACTTTTACCTTTGCACTCATTTTCCTATATTTGTGACTGTTGGAGTAGGGAGTAGAGCTGTGTTTGATCGTACATTCCAGTAGTAATCACACAGCATCCGCTCTCTTCAGAAACCAGACCGCAATGCGTGCAATTAAGCCGGCCGCACTGGATAGGTGTAGCGCGGGCACAGTGTGTAACCGTTCTGCAAACCGAGAGGGTGAAGAAACAGTGCACTACAAAACCATTAGTGGCCAGTACAGCGGATCTATTGGGGCTGCTATCGGATCTCGGCGCTCTGCACTATGCCCGGATGGGGCTGGATGGATTGTTCCAACGAGCGGCTTGAAACTACCTGCTATTAATCTGCTTTTCAATTATAAACACATTACATTAATGTGTTTTTGCCATTGAACACAAGGAAATGGAGGCAGGGCAGGGAAACAGTGGCTGCGTGTGTGTGTGTGTGTGTGTGTGTGTGTGTGTGTGTGTGTGTGCACCGGACCCCGTTGGAAGCTGTTGGTTGTTTTGATAATTTTTCCACCCCTTCAACGACTGAAGACGGGATCGCTTTGTATCTGTTTGGATGTCGAGCATTTGTTTTCTTTTTTTTTTCCTACCTATTGCTCGTCCAGTGACGTCCATCGACAGCAAGCGTCGACGATTTGGGTTACGTCTGATGATTGAAGCACAGCAGAGCGGTTGATCTATTAATGCACGCTTTAATATGCAAATGTGCTTGGCTTTCACTGACACCCGGGCGCCCAACACGGTGGCCACAAGCAAGTGGCCTCGCTTTCAAAGTTTACTTTCTTTGGCACGATGCAATTAGATACCCGTACCAATAGGTGTACGGTGAAATCGAACCACGGAACGTATATTATTAAGTGTATTTTTAGAGCTAACTGTTTTGTTGAGGAAAAGAGGAAATTAAATATCCATTTGGCGTACGGTCTGATACAGGTGCGCATTGACTTACACATTATCGCATTTTTATGGCTGTCTGGGATACTGAGAATCTATAAGATTCGATTTACTCTAGCTTGGTCCTCCATTTAGAGATATCGTGAGCAAAGAGTTCACCCCTCATATCTCTCCTTATACAAGGCGGTTTGTTAACTACGATTTCTTTAGGACACATTTTGCGACATGTACCAATTCCAACGATATATCAAATATCTGTGTAAACAAAACTAGCAAATCTTTTACTACAGTCGCTGGCAGTCGCAAAATTTTGCCTCAAAATCCTTAACTTGATGGTTTGATGTGAAAGGATCAAGACGAAATGCTACAAAATGTTTTCCAACTTAGAAGACTCGATTGGAGAATTCAAAATCGAGTAAAAACCGCAATATTTTAACTACTTGTTATTGATTTACTGACTGCTGACTGCTACTTCAATCATCAAATTGTTGATCAATACAAATCAATAAAAAACGAAGCTTGAAAATTTTTTGCAAAAATGTCTAAACAATTCGGATGACTTGTAGCAAAACATTGATGCCTTGAGGATCAACATTTATGACATTGAGGCAACAACTAAAGCCAGTGCATAGGCGACTACACATGCTGATTACAAATTACACATGCTGTCAAAAATTTGTACATTGGAGCAAAATTTTACAGCAATGACTTTAATGTAAGAATGATCGTGTTAGGTCCTTATGAAAACATCAGCCTACAGAGGAAAAACTGTTGATCAACTGGGATGGCTAGTTTTGCACATCCAAACAGCTTTGGATTTGGGCTCAGGAATCGAAAGAAAACCTGGCGTTGACCACTAATTAATCACAATTCCCAATTTTCGGCGAAGTGTCAAACGTATGACGAGATCTGGATGTCTACGGGCAGCAAGAAATGCTTTGCACCAGGTACTTTGCATCCCAGTTTTCTTTCAACGCACGCGACAAAATAAAACCATCTACAGCTAATTTTCATCTGCGCAATATCTCCACCGCGTTAAAAACGTCCACTTCAACATGTTCCCCGGCATTTACAGATCTAAACGTTTTAACGCGAAAGATCTTGCAACCAGAGTTACAAAACACGTACACGAGTCCTTGCCAAAGTCCAAATCATGATCGCCGAGTGGTCCCGGACGGCCGGGACGAGAATAGCGAAAGTATAGATGGAGTCGTACCAGCAGATAATCTTAACAATGACACACTCTACATTCCATTCTCTGTCGCATACGGTCCTCAGAATCAGCGCAACGCAACCGCAACAGAGCACACACGTAAAAAATCCGCACTGTGTGCCCAGTCGCTCTGTGCTGCATTTGCTCCGTGTTTGCTGCAGTACATGCACCGGTTTTTGCCTGCGCCTAAGATGATGATGATGATGGTGATGACGGTCCCCACCAGATCTCCCATGAGGATGAGGTGAAGAAAACCCGGCAACAACTTCTTCAACCAGTCGCCGAAGGACCGAAGGGACAGGTGTCTGGGAAAAGGGGAATGGAAGCAGGTGAAGCAAAGGAATGGGAGGTGGGGGGGGGGGGGTTGAGGGGACCGTAATTTGTTCATTCTGTTGCCTGGGAGACATCGGTGGACACCGGAGAGTGTTCCAGCTATTCCTTCCCACCCATTCGCTTCTCCGCGCTGCTGGACTCGCTGTGTTTCGCGCTACCAACAACACAGAGTGCGCGCGCTGGATATGATCGCACTCAAGAGTTCGCGCGGGACCTACCACACGATTGGGATTGGGGGGCGCACTCTTGTAGAGTGTAAGTGCGCATCCCAGACACAACACACAGCGCACGGTTGAAATACTCACACCGAGGAGGAGCGCGCGAGCTCCGTGTGGTTTTCCAATGGATTCTAGTCCAACCCCAAGTATCAGATGATACCCACCTGATCAGGTACAACCCGGCACTCTGTCACACAAAGCTCTCACCAGGCTAGGGAGTGAAGTGCGGTGGGTGGTGCAAACGCGTCGTGTGCTATAATTTTCCATTTAAAATCATATTTATCAACTTCGGTGTTCCCGCCACTCTCCCACTCTGAAGTCCAGGCTCGATGCTCTCGGCATGCCCTCTACTTCAGGTACTGGGAGGGTGGCAGCCGACCGGACTAGACTGTCCGGAATCTATAGCTACAATTCGTCACAGTTCCATTTGAATCAAATATGGCACAAACATGGCTGCTAAAATATGCGGACGTTTTTTTCCTTCTTCTCCCCTTTACTTCTTCTCTTTGATTTCTCTCTTTCTTTCTGCGCGCCACACGTACAGCCAAACGGGACGGGGCTGCAGAACCGGCTGGCTTTACTCCTTTTTTTTCTCCTCTTTCGAAAGGTGTGATTATTTGCAGCGGGTGCTGGACTAGTTCGTTTGGCTTCCCACCACAGTGACATTTGCGGTGCTCGGTGCGGTAGGACGCCCCAGGATTGACTCGCAACGTCAGCCGGACCTGCCGTATGACTCGCGCATTACGCAGCGCAAAACTACGCAAGCTGCCAGGGCTGCCGTAATTGATGAAGTGAGACTTTCCGGGCTCCGAGAATAGAAAGATTGATTTCGTTTTAATTCACCTTCCCGGGCGGGGCGCGCGTCTTGGCGCGTTCCCAGCACCCGGAGCCGGTGGACTCCGGTGCGCTCCAGTGCCATGGATACCATTGCGCGGATCCGTCCGGCGGGTCGGATACGATAACAACTTGGCCCATAAATTGTGACCATATTCTGCACTCGCGCTAGTAGTGAAATACGAGTGCTTGAAGCTGCTGCTGTTGGAGCTGAACTGAGGCAGCAATGCAATGACTAGAAGAGAACAAAGGGCCAGGGCGGGAGGAGCAGCAGCAGCAAAATAAAACTCAAAACCGGAACCAGTGGTTCTCCGCACACCACCATCCAGCGGGCCGCCGGGGCGCGCGAGACCTGTCTGCGGTTTGTCGTCGGTGGCGTCAAACCGCCGCGCGAGGTGTTTGTACAGCGCGCGGCCGTGCGAATATCATCGGCTGTTGTGCCATGTCTAATTCATGCAATCTTTTTGCGCCCATTTGGACGCACTCGGCGCTGGGCGGATAAAACGCTGCGGAAAGGTTCGATGTACCCGCGATGTTTCCTAGGGATCACGGTCACCCACCTCCTTGTCATCCCAGTCGTACTCCCGGGAGGGAGGGAAGATGATTACTCGCAAATTCTTTTTCACACGCAATCCCCCCGCCCATTCCACCTGCTCTCTCCGGCAGCAGAAATACACCGAACGCGAAACCCTTTTGCGCCCAGATGGTTTCGGAGCGTGCCAGTGCACGCGAAACCTCGCACGCTCCCCGTTTCCTGCCCGATTTGCCGTTTGCGCACTGCCCGCCCGTTAGAAATCGGTCGGTCGGTAGGTTTGTGGCGAGTTTTGGAATGTCGGTCGGACCATGCTCCTCCGGACCATCATCGGACCTAATGAAGTCTTAATGAGGCGATCCTGATCATATTTTTAATGAGCAAAAAAGCATACGAGAAGCCCCCCCTTTGCACAGCAGCCACTCCCCTCCGCCACTGCTGCGAGCAGAAAACCGAACCGAACAGCTCGTCACAGCCCACTAATGGCAGTGTGTCATGGTGTTGCTGCTGCTGCGCCGACCTCTTGCGTATCACGCTCGCACAGGAGCCCGCCAGCAGGAAGCAGTAGAGACGGTGGAAGCGGCCGCACCAGCATCAACAGAACCGGGCAGCATCAACTTCAGTATTAAGTGCGGGAGCCGCACATCAACGCCTTGGCGAGTGCTAGAAAACGGAAATCCATAAATAAGGATTAAAACAAACGTGTTCGGATCCAGGGGTGGCAAGCGGGGGATGGTAAGGGAGGGAAGGGGCTTTTGATGCGTCCCTGTCGACGAGCGTAAGCGCGTAAGACCTAGACCACGGCCGGCGCAAGGCGCCCCAGTAGTAAGTCACGACTTTGGCGCTGGCGACATCGCTGAAAATCGCGCTCCACCTGAGATAGCCCGCCTTTCCGCGCGAAGAATGCACCCTTTCGCCCCGAAAGGATAACGGATGTTCTCGGTTCGGACATGCGTTTCCTCACGCCGTGCATCAGCGTAACTAAAGATGTTACCAAAAGCCAAAATTTAAGCCCTTCCTCATACCTGCACCTTATCAAGCTGCTAATGCACAGCGACCGGGAACATTCATTTGCAGGTTTTCTTTTCAGGTGGAAACAAAAGTACTGTGTGTGTGTGTGTGTGTGTGTGTGTGTGTGTGTGTGTGTGTGTGTGTGTGTGTGTGTGTTGCGAATGATATATGGGATGGCACACGGCAATTGAACGTAAAGCTGGGATCGATTTTTACTGTATGTATTACATTTAAATGACAACAACGGCAGTATTAAGAAATAAATAATTGATGTTATTCATTCATTTATACGGAGGCTTTGAGCCTAAAGTTTCGATGTCTACGTTTAAACCCCGTACGATAGGAAACATTCCTTTAGGCACAGTCTAATTTTGGACAATTGCATTGATTATTCTAATACTCCAGCTAGGATTCTAAGACACTAATGAACCCGTGTTGCGTATGTAACGCAGCTTTAACTCGTCGTTTTTATATCTAGATTACAATATTTCGATCGATACATGAAAAAATCACCTTTTAGCTTTATTTGACACTCTTCTCCGCAATTAATAACCGATCGTAAGCTACCGCATATTAAGATAGTTTGTTGAAGTTACTTAGGCTACTACAGAGATCATGCAAATATGATGTTTAATACATAAATAAACAAATGAATAAATCAACTTTATCAGTGGCTCTATAAACTTATCTATTTGAAATCGATCGATCATGGTTTGACACGAACATCATGGTTTGTTGATAGAAGTATACGCAAACACAATATAACGATTCTCTGAAACTCGTTTAAAATTACCCATTTCATACTGAAAATTTGATGTACTAAATAGTGCCCTAAGCCACGGCTCTATGTGACAGCCCTTAGGTACATTTAGATTGCACGATTGAAAACTCCAAAAATCTATGCAACCATCATAGCCGCTTAAGAGCAGAGATCCAAAAATACACTGCATTTCATAGAACCTATCTGGTGGGACCTAAAGATTGGGGTCTGTTTTCTGTTTTTCCTACGTTGTGTTTATTGAGTGAAATTGCAGTGCAAAAAGAGAACGATCCAAATTTCTTACTTCTTATATACCCCTCTCTAGAACCTGTCGTTCCTGACGGACACAATCCTATCCGTTCCCAACAAACAAAACCCGCACAACGGTAGTTCCTCATTCCGTTAATTCAAATTATATGAATCCTAACACTATCAAAGTATTACAATCAAAGATTAGTGGCATCTACAAACGAGATAGACAGGCAGTAAGAGCTACTCGAAAAAAATTATCTAAAATCTGATCGATTGCACTTAGTGAAGACTCAAAAGTGAGGAAAAATTGGTTTTAAAAAGAATTGTCGAGCAAGAATCATACCGTGTAAACCAGGGGTCTCCAAACTACGGCCGCCGGCCCCATGCGGCCCGCGATGTGACCACTAATTTGGTGGAGTTTGTATCTCACTGCCATGCTGCATTTGTTTCGGGAGCCCAGATGGATGTCATCTATACTTACCTTAAGGCTGCCTTTGATCGGGTGAACAGCAAAGGGTGGTTGGCGATGCTTGCTCGACTTGGTTTTTCTACTCCTTTAGTGGAGTGGCTCGAATCTTACCTCACCAAACGTCGATATCGCGTCAAAATTGAAAGCATGATATCTAAGGAATTTGTGAGTAGTGCAGGTGTGCCACAGGGTAGTAACCTTGTACCATTGCTGTTTTCTCTAACGACTTTACTACTGTAGTAAGTTAAACTGAAAATTTATTGTACGCGGGCGATCTCAGACTTTTTCTTCCTGTGAGGTGTTTTGGTGATTGTCTTGTCCTGCAGTCATCGATCGATTTTTACTGGTGCGTGAATAACGACCTACAAATTTCACACTACGACTTTTTTGACTGGAACTGCTAATGTTACCCTGTTTGTCTTGCGGTGATATTTTTTTGTTATTTATGTTGTGCTGATGTTCGAATGTACCATGATGCTTTCTGTTATTTATTGCTACTCTAGACATCTAAATAGTGTTTAAGATCAGTGATAAGACCGCAATGATGGCCAAACAAACACAAATACAAATAAATAAATAAACAAACTTTAATTTTTACTAGATTAAGACAAATATCAAGCTACAATAATAATAGAATTTACTTAGACTTTTAAAATATTCACTAAGTATTTGCTTATCAAACGTTCTCATTGCCAAAGGTAACGTTAAAATGGCTCTCAACAACGTTATTTACGAAGCAACGCAGCCCGCGAACTGAAAAGCTTGGAGACCTTGAAGCTTGGATATGAAATAGAAAATCAATTATTCTATGATTGTTATGAATATATGTATGCTAACATTTTCATTTCTTCATCTCCCTCAGTAAATGTTTTATGTATCTACACGTATAGTAAATAGATCGTGGCCATCTCATCAGCATTTTACAATTACTGACACCATCATTTTGTTCATTTCATTTCAGCAAATATGTCCGTGCTACATCTGCATGATATCTCTGGTATCTCCACAGTGTAAAAATGTGTAAAGTTGGTTGAGCCGCCCGCAAGTGCTGCCCACGCTCAGTAATGTGTGACCCGCACAACTATCCCGCGATCCGGTGATGTACATTTAATCGCTTGTATGCAGCGCGTCTTGTTACTGTGTAATATTACTTAGCGTTTTAGGGTGGAGAGTGTTGTAGTGTGTTTGTTTGTTTGTTTGATTGTGTTTTTAATTGTTATAGTTACATCCCTACCCCCCCTCATTCGCTACCGGTCGGTGAAGCAATGTGCAGCCCAGTAGTAGTATGCCTAGTCTAGCATCGCGCGCGGCCGCACAGTACGTTGTTGAGAGGCTGCAGTCGAACGTCCGCCGCGTATTGCGATGCACAAGGTCAGCACCCTACCGACCGGAACAAGAATGAACCAGCATCAAAGTGACCTAGTGACCTCAGTGACCGTATCGAAAGGCAGTGCCGCCGCCGGGGCACAGATCGGGCCGAAATCTGCGCACGTTGCCAATGCACCGACCGGTGCGTCCACGCTCAACAACAACAATCTGAGCAGCAAAAACAAAAACCCTTCCGCCCAGCAGAACTCGCCCGACAGCGTCATACATATGACCAACGTGAGCGTGCCGCCGAAGCTGCTCGTGCCGAACGGGAAGAGTCAGGCCCCGGCCGTACCGTCGGCACCGGACGCGCGGGCCAAGCAGGTGCTGAAGGAGGCGGTCGATGCGGTTGTAAATAGTTTTGCCAAACACACGCAAGGATACGGGCGAGGTAAGCATGTTTGCTGTTTTGGATAGTTTACTTTAACGATCATGCATTGCATACGACGCAGTTTCAAACACAATACTAACAACGACCAAGGTATCAAAAGGTTGGTATGTATTCGATCTCCAAAATCAAAATGGCACGATCGAGAAGGGAACGTATAGCTGCACAAATCGGGTTAATTACGGTCAGTGACTCTTTCGTCAAGACCACCGCTATCTGACGCATCAGCCTCACAATGAACCGTCAAAATAATGCATTTTGGACGTCGATCGGACCGGGCAGTGATGCGCTGCCGCCATTGATCATTACTCATTATGACAGGGATATTTGGGGCATTGCATTCGGTTGGATCGATTGTGCTTAATTTCAGGATGCCTTTATCATCCTTAAGGGGGGGGGGGGTTTGGGTGGGGGGAAAGCAACAACTGCACACAAAGGTGCAAGCTAAGGGCAAGCTCATCAGAACCGTTCCATCCTGCCCCGGCGGGCCTGTGCATCGGTCCGCCAGGACCGGTACTCTGCACCTCTACTCTATCGCATAAAGAATGGCCAGCGAATCCATTATCCGGGCTGCGAATGATTACTTTTCATAATTTTTGGAAACTCATCGTCAGCTACCGCGACGCTCCGCTCCGGGCGGGAGCTGTAAATTGAATGCCCTTTCTGCATGGCAGCCGGTGCACCGCCAATGCACGTTTGCAAGCCGCCGTGCCAATTGGTACAGCCGAAGAAAAAAAAAGCAATATTTCAGATGGCTATTCATTCAGTGGCCCGCAACCACAATTGAAGGCGCAATTGGTACCGATGTACCGTTCGTTACCCAATGCCCCAACGCCCCATCAGGTGCATACACACACACACACTGTACGCCGGTACGCAAGGTGCACAACATCAACCTCCAAAAGCAGCAAGAAGGAAAAAAGGGGTGCAAGCATTTTAAATAAATCTTTTCAAATAGCACAATACATCATTGCCAATCCCACCCCGTCCGCCCGAGCGAGTGCGCTAATTTTTGTGCGTCCCAGGACGACAGCAGATGCCAAAACCCATCAGCAGTCCTGCGAGCGCGCGCTCGCAAGGGTAATGCACTCCCGGACAAACGGTACAGAGCAAGAAGAACTAAACCAAACAACAAAAAGCATCCTTCCTTTCAAACATCTCCCATTGTGCATGACGAAAGGGCTACAATGTTGCCCACATGCTACACAGAAACTTGCCAGGCACAATGAGGCACAACCGTGCCACTACTCCCTCAACTACCGGAGGAAAGCACAAAAAAAACAACCCTCTCGTCACCCGAAACCGCAACACATCAACCAATGTCGATTCGCGGCGGCTCGTCCTTAATGCAACCGCGAGTTCAACGGTCCGCTGTGGCACATTGTCACGGGGTGAAAATTGCATTTTTTTTTTGTTGTGGCCAGGAAATGATGGAAGTAGCTGCAACCGCTTTCGCGAGCACACTACACTACTTTTGGCCAATTGCAGGCGATGGTTTGGTTGCTTTATCGGTGCATATTGGTGCTTCTCCCTTGGCGCAAACGTACCAAAATATTTAAAAAAAAAAACCAGGACACTCCTTTCGGTCCCGCGATGGCAATCGGCACCCGGCAGCGTACGGTACGAACGGAATCGGCGCACAAAGAAATCGGCGAGTCATTATTTTGGAAAGCTTAGTCATCAATCATTATTTCGAACAAATTTTAACTTAAAACCCTTTTTTGATGCATGGGAAACGGGAAGGAGAAGGTGCACAACAGTACAAAAGGGATATGGTGGAACCTGCGAAGACACGGTTCTTCCTATCTATTTATCTTACCTCTTACCCGTGTGGGGTACGTGGCAGAATTGCTTTTGAAATGCATTTTTTCGATGTGCAACGGTGTGTGCTCTTCCAGATGCTCGTACACAAAAAGGCATTAGCATCGTCGTAATCGGACCATGTGAGCAAAAATAATTTCAGCAAGCAGAAGCCCGGGCGCACCACCGCAAGGTGCAAATTGGTGCAACGGAATCGAACCGTCCATCGCGGTTTTGGGGCGAGCGAATGTGCGCCCCGATTTACTAAGATTCCTCCCAGTAATTAATTTAGATTGCCCAAAAAAAATGAAACGAGAAATCGAGCCCCGGCGAGCTTAATGGAGAATGTCAAGAGTCTTTTTTTTTCTTCATTCGGAAATCATTCACCTCGCGTACATTTGAAAGCATTGCATTGTTCAGTTTGGCAAAACTAAGGGATGGGGGTTTTGTCAAAAGCTACCGTACGTCCGGAAACATCCAACGATACCCGTTAACGCCCGTCAGCAGCGACAACTCTGATGGTGGGCCTAAAAGCAGTGCTGAGCGTTCTGACTAGTAGCTGCAATTAAGGCTGCCGATCTAATAAGGTTGGTCAAGTACTGGAGGCTGTAATGCGTGTATGTGTGTTTTCCCCCCATTTCTGCATCCTCTGCTTTGAGCGACTGTTTGGTGAGCAGTACAAATGATTCTCCATTTGTAACAGTAACATTGACAAATGCGCGATGCTTATCGATCGAGCGGGAAAGTATGCTTAATTGCAGCTCGTTTGCATTACTGGCTTTGCAGTTGTGGTATAATTGAAAACAATGAGTAATGGTGTGGAGTAATATTACTTAGGGATAGCAAATGTTCATGAAATGCCATTTGTGACGTGTGATTTGATGGTTTTCAATGTGTAAAGGATGATTCGGTTTTTGTACAATTTTGATTACGGAATTCAAGCACAATGAATTCTCAATAATAGAGTGAATGCATCCTCTCCTTGATGAATCCTCCATTTTAAGGATCTCAAACAAATCGTAAATATTCTCATAAATAATGGTTTATTTACAAAGGATCAAAAACTATTTTATGACATTACAGTCGTTGCCACCTAATTTGGCTCTAAAGCATCAATTTTTGACAGTGCGCATCAATTTTTGACTCTAACGCACCTATTTTTGTCTGTAAGTCATCAATTTTTTACTCCTGTAGGAATCATGACAATTTTACAAGGTATTTAAGCAGATTTTTACAGTCGTTGCCACCTAATTTTGGCTCTAAGCCATCAATTTTTGACAGTGCGCATCAATTTTTGCCTCTAAGGCATCAATTTTTGACAGTGCGCATCAATTTTTGACTCTAACGCACCTATTTTTATCTGTAAGTCATCAATTTTTGACTCATGTAGGAATTATGACAATTTTACAAGGTATTTAAGCAGATTTTTAACATTTGTTATCTGAAATCTCATAAAAATACATAAACAGTTTAAATTGATTGTTTCTTGAGAAAAAATAATGAAATTTTGAATCGTGACACGCTGTCAAAAATTGGTGCCTTCGAGACAAAAATAGGTGAGTTAGAGTCAAAATTTAGCGGCAAAGACTGTAAGCAATGCACTGCCACTAACAACACAAAATATGAGAGCACGAGGTAAGATGGACATACGATGCAATATTATATCCATTAATTACTCTATGTTATAAATTGCCGTAATACATACAATTGGTGCATGAAATGATTTGGGACGCATTTTGAAGATTTAAACATTTATTTTGAAACTGCAAAAATTATAATTAATGCAACGGACGTAGTACAATACGCAGTTCTTCCTTTCCAAAGAAGAACGAAGACTGAGCGAACCTAACCAAGAATCAAAGTAAAATTATGGTTTCACGATAATTTCAAGGTCTTTTGCTTTTGAAAAATCTAAAATTATACCACTTATTCAATGAGAGTGGCTATGAAATAAAGTAAAAATAATGCATTAAAGGTAATGTATGAGACAGCATTCAAAGCCTTTTTTCGGGTACTTAAATCTTTGAGACAAAACAGATCAATTTAAAGGCTGCAATTAGCGACTACTAATGTACGTAAGTCTAAAAATGCACATAAGTTCACGTAAATCCCTTGTTGTTGTAGAAGGAGATGATTTTCAAATTTTAGCATCAACCAAGCGTATTGGTGCTGTTCTATATTATGGTCTATGCGGTCATAGCGTCGTCCTTTCACAAAATTTCAAAAATTATTTGTACCACGTAACGGAACAATCAGTGTTTGCTACGAGGAATGGTTCTGATGGGAATAGAACTTCGACCAGAGCCGGCTTGTCTACCATTTGAACCACCACTTCCGGTGGTAGCTAGGCATTCTAGGCATGGTCATATTACTTCATGCTCTCATACAAGTGTTTGCCATGCACGTCGACAGTTGACGTTCGTTTATAATTGATTCAATCCGTTTGATTTCATTCGAGAGAGCTTTTTTTCCATGAATTACAGGCTTTTTTAATATGTTGTTGATAGATATATTGATGTTGGGAGAAGTCGATGAACATCTTTTACCTACCTACCCTGGTCAGTTGTGTACATATTCTTGGCTGAGAAATGAAGCCATACGTTAATCCTTTTTTATTTGACGGTCTCGTCATAATCCATACATTTTATGTCTCCTCAAGATGAAGATCTCCCTAACACGAATATTCTCGAAGCTGCATGTGTAATCTAGCAGCCTAAACTCTCTAGGCTGAATATTTTTATCATTGTTTACAAAAAATTTTGTCTAGATATGCCAGGTTTTTCCGTGTTTTCTTAGGTACTTCATGGCATCACATTCATTTGTTTTCCCCAACATGAATACCTCTCTAAACTGGCGGTCCCTTGAAGATTCACCTTAGAGAGATTTCACTGTATGTATTAACTGTTTATGTTGATACGTGAAACCCAATACTGGAGCGTTGGATAATGTAATGACCTTCAGTTGATAGCCCAATTTGTTCCGAAGTTATGTTGTTTTTTTCATGAACGGGTGTTTCAAATCTCATTCGACAAACTTGAACATTGAAAGCTCTGTTCTTTGTTAGAACTTTGCATTATAATATGTAACGAACGCATTTAATAGTTTTCTACCCCCTAAAAAAACAATTAGAAAGTGGTGCAGACGCTTTATAACAAAAAAAAACCACACTCGCACACTTAAAAAAAGGACCCATAATTCATCATTTCACTAACCTACATTTGCCTGGCTACATCTCGAATCGCACCCCTACCTGGTTCTACCTACGCAGCAAAAGGTAGCCTTTTATTGTGCGAATTCGTTCCACATATTATCAACTCGGGCACGTTGCGTTCTGCACCAGGAGCGGAGTGGCTGCTTCTTCCCTCCCGTTGTCCCCTCCTGTTGCCCGTCTCCCTGCAATGAAGATCCCGGCAACCTCGACCGAAACCCGGACCACAAAGCCACTTGAGAAGTTTATATCTTACCCCTTGAACTGCTTCATAACTTAACGCCGGCCGGCACCGAACACGGATCCACGGATCCAAACAAAACAACAACAAGCAAAAGGGGATGGACGGGGTAGGAGAGGAACTACAGCGGGAGTATTTTTCGCATCCGGCTTGCCCGCGCTCGCTGTTGGGACCGATGTGAGAGATGTGAAACATCTTTCACAATCCCCCCCCCCTTCCTTTTTTGTTGACTCCACACCTTTCTTCCTGTACTACACACAGACCTTCCTCTCGGCATTCTAAAAGGGCGGACGGATGGCGACGCACAAACCCCGTGGTAAGCCGTGAAGGTTTCGCAAAGATTTTAATAAACAAAATCGGCGTGCGAATCGCAGCACGCAGCAGCAGCAACACAGCGTTAAGCAAGGGCCTATGGGGTCTGGGACCGCCCGGACGTGGAGGGGGGGGGGAGGGTTGTGTTGCTGATAAACCCTCCCCTAGGTCCACCGCGGCGCGTATCGAATCTCGCCGGCCGTCTCCCCCCCGGGTCCAGCTCCAGCTTACAGCCCGCAGGTAAAACAGTGAGTTATCTTCTCGATTTACCGTTACCTCTGCGTTCAATCAAGATTTCGGTAAGGGAGCCTGCCCCGCCACCTTCACACACGGGTGGGGACAGCGCACCCCGTCCCCAAAGAGGAAGGAGGTGGTGCTGCGAACGCAAAACGACGAAAATATGCGTGCGCCTTATGTTGCAAGCGTAACGTGCACCGATGCAACATGGGGACAGCAAGACAAAGAGAGAGAGAGACAGTGAAAGAGAGAGAAAGAGAGAGAGAGCATTCGCGAGATGCGCACCTGGATCCGGTAGAGGGTTGTCACCGTCACGATCGCAATCGCCCTCTCCAGCACAGCACAGGGCTGGTGCTCCGTTTGGCTGGAACAACACAAAATCTGTACAGCTCCAGATATGGACAATCGTGTCCTTTCTCCTTCTTCTTTATCTTCTTGCTTCGCCCCGCTCCATTGCTGCATTGTACGGTGCTCGCGCACACTACATCAAATATTTTAATCGGTTGTCCCATTATTGATTGTTTATGATATTCGTCATATTTTACCTCGCGCCTCGCGCGAGATGCGGCGGGTTGTGCGTCCGGGTTTTCCTTCCCGTGCACGAGCCCGTACCGCGTTTTCCCTTGTGTTCCCTCTTTCCCGAGTCGCACGGAAGGATGCACGGAGGTGATGCATTAACATTTTCGTTCCACCGAATAAACCATTCACCCCGTGTCTGCTGTACTTCTTGTGTGCTGCTCTGGTGCTCTGGACAGCTTGAGGATGGCAAGCGAGCCAGCAAATGTTAATAGGCCTCATCTAAAGGACATGTGGTGATAATTTTGGATTGACAAACCTTTGCAGCTCGCTCTGCACGCTGCTGCTGTGTGGGGTTCGTTGACACTGGGCCATGTTTTGTTGGCCGTGTTCACCCGTACCGTACCGCCTAAATGCTCGTTTCGTGTTGATCCCCCCAGAGTATGGTTTTGCTCGTGAATGTTTTTTTTTTAATATTTTTATAAATCGTTTGGTACAAAAATTACACATCCTTCTACAACATAACTAAGTATCCGTATCGAATAAAAAAAAAACTACCTCAAAATCCCTTTTTTTAAATTTGAATTTATGTCGCGCACACACACACACCAAAACGGCCGAAAGCAAAAGTAACACGGCTTCCGGCTTTCTCCTTCGGTTCGGTCCGCTTTGGCGCGACCACCGAACCAAAAATTACCGATAATATGTATAAAAATTGAAGGGACAATTACGCGCGCGCTAGTACACCGTTCTCAACCAGCTGATAGTTATGATGGCGAAATTATGCATATTATTAAGCAGCGAGAGAGAACAAAAAGGCTCACTTTGACATGCATAATAATAAAACATAAGCTG
The DNA here is from genome assembly GCF_017562075.2 of Anopheles merus. Classification (NCBI taxonomy): domain Eukaryota; kingdom Metazoa; phylum Arthropoda; class Insecta; order Diptera; family Culicidae; genus Anopheles; species Anopheles merus. The sequence goes on from NC_054084.1 coordinate 23,059,132, forward strand.
ACCCAACGAGGCCACTCAAATTGTTGTTGCCGCTTGGTTCGCTCTCACTGTGTGTGTGTGTGTGTTTTTTCACCATGCAGATGAAGCCACTGAAGAACAAAAAACAAAAAGAAGCTGCACTAGAAGCTGGAAATAATAAAAAAAATCTACAGAAACGCTACATTCTTATGCTTTTCGTGTGTGTCACCGTGCGCTTTTGATATAATTTGTTTTCCCCCAAAACTCACCTCCACCGCCACCAACGAGCCGAGATCGGAAAAGGAGGAGAGTATGAGCAAAAAAAACGCTAACCCCACCACGGCAAGCTTGTGAGGGCAAGAAGAAAAGCAAGCTAATGTGCCGGACCCCGTCCGGTATGGCGTCACACGCAATACTAACGGCGGCGGCGGCAGCAGCAGCAGCAGCAGCGGTTGCGTGCGGTGCAGCTATTGGTCGAAGTGTAAGTGCACTTACAAATTTAATTAATATTGTTCCGCAGCATTTGATATATCCACCAGGGGTTGCTCGCAACGCGGAAAATGGTGCAGCCGGACCTCCCAAGCATCCCCGCGCAACGCCGAAGGGTGCAAGCGTTGACAGACATATGCAATATCAGCTATATATTGATATGCTGCAGCGACATGCATGCATCGGTAGGCTAGAGGTCGAGTCTAGGCGCAAGGTTCCGCAACAGCGCAACAGTTCTTATTTTGTTTTTTTTTTTGCTCTACTGTAATACATTTGTTATTAGTTTTATTATTATTGTTACTGTTATTGTGATCAGTTCTGTGCGAAGGGTTTTACGACCGATACGGCAACACCACGGGCAGTCGCTATAAATCAGAGCCGGGGGGGGGGGGGGGGAGGACGCTCTGCCAGTGTCCCTGCCGTTGCCGGACTCATTTGCCTTTCCGCGCGCTGGATATTGATTTTTTCCGCCACCATTCATATCCCCGTTCATCCCCAAGAGGGGAGGAGAAGGACAAAATGCGATCACGCTTGCCGATGCGGAATACTACAAGCAACTAGCCGACACACAGGGCAAAACGCGCGCAGCACCCGAGGTCCAAGAAACTATTACGCATTCATCGACGGCATCATCAGGCTTTATGGCGAGGGTGTGTATTGGCTGTGTGTACCTTCACGGTGGTTACCGTGCCGTTGGCTCTAGGTTTAATCATGGCTTCACTCTGCCATCCAGTCTCCCCCTCCAACGCATCCCTGCTGCAAGCCATCCTTCCGAGCAACAACGCTTCCGACCGAACGAACGCGAAGCCCGTGAAGGGCAAAAACAAAACAACACACACACACGCACACACACCGAACAGCGCTGTTTATGCACTCGGTGCCGTAAGAAAATTATCAGTTTCTTACCTCCTGATCATCTTTTATGTCACTACAAATTTTTATTACATTTCTGTGGCAGAAACATAAGCACCAGAGGCTCGCCGTATTGTGTCTGTCGCTCCGGTTGCTCGGTTGCCTGGCAGCCGGAAAAAAGGGGGGGAAAGGAAACGGCAAAGAAAGGAAGCAGAAAGAATCGAAGGTGATGGAAGGCAGCAGTCACCCCGTGGCCAGGCAGGCTGAAGCCTTCTAAAACTGCTCACGGCCACGGCTTGCGACGGCTTCGACACAACACCGGTGTGTGGGAAAAGTAAAGCTTATGCTCCTGGTTTGCTCGTGCCTGCTCCCGAGACCGTATCGCCTGATCGAACGCACTGGAAGGGAAGCAGCAGCAGGGGCTGCATAAAAAAACATGCTTCCCATGCGCGAGTGCGTTGTTTTTGTACGCCTCTCCGTGGTTGTTGTTGCCGTCACCTCGGCAAATCTGTCCTTGCAGAGTTTTTCCCCTTTTTTTTTTGTTTTTCTCGCTTACATCTCAACGTTCCAGATGGATGGTTCGGTGGTGCTTATCTACAGCGTGCAACAACGCGTCCTGTACCTTGAAGTCATCGTCAACACACACTCAAACACACGCAGATGGCTCTCTAGGAGTCTTTATGGCGATAACTTTCTCATCGTGCACGGTCGATACTGTTTGCTTGGCCTCACCCCCTGAGTCGGTTTTGCATGAAAAGAAACGGAGAAATAAAGAGCATATTTATAAGGAAGCTTAATCTTTCATAAAAGCCCACCAAACTGCCGGACGCAGGGCGCCGTCGAGATGCAATCCATACAGCTCGTCGAGCTCGCATAAATTGCCGCTACCTCAATTATGGTACCTCCTGCGTTTCATCCTTTCAATCCTCTCAATCTCGATCACAAACATCACCGCCAAAAAGGCAATAATTTACTCGCTCAACGAGGCCCCTTTATCTCGAGGCAATCGAGCAGATACGCCCTCCGCAGGCATCGATCCGCGTGGAGTGAGACCGCAGACCTCCACACGCCCCAGACTGGCACGGCAAGGTGGCGGCTTTTGACCACGGCACTGCTTCCCGCGAACGCGTAAATCTACCAGATTAAAACAGTTGCAGCAAAAAAAAAAAAAAAAAACGCATCCGAAGGCGTCTAGCAGTAACTCCCGCGCACGTGGCGCGGGTTCGAGGCACACTGCAATTGGCAGCACTACTCCTGCATCCTTCACAACTCATCATTCACAACCCCGAAAACATGCGCCCGTCCTGCCCGTCTGCAGTGGGCGAATTAAGAACCGCCGCATTCGCTTCATGGATCTTCTCGGGTACGGTCGGTCGGCAACTCGCGTAACCGATCGCCCGACACTTTTCGGTTGCTTTATCCGCTATAATTTTCGCGAGTATTAGCGTCTGGTGGGTGGTGAGGAGGAGGAGGAAGAGAATGGTGCTTACCCAGTTGTGTGTGTGTGTGTTTTGTCTGCAAGGCAAACGTGATGCACTTGAACCGGGCCGGCACCGGGGGACCCCAAACCGGACCGCGAAAAAGTCAAGGACGGAAGGCGCGGACTGATGGCCTGCCGGCTGCTCGTGTTAACGGCGCCGGGCTGATCAGCATATGTTGCCCGTACCCTGGGCGATACGTGTGTGTGTGTGCTATGCACGGTGATTGCCCGTTGATGCCTTTTGGTGCAACTACAGCCCACACATCCACGCGCAATGAAAGCAAAATAAAACAAACCGAAACCGAATACAACAAAAAATGCAAACAAACGGCGCGCAATACACGAAACGACGACGAAACCCCGGTTTTGCTTCTGGGGGGATGGAAATTAACTTAACGCATTCGCATTCTGCCCACCCGTTCCGGGTTAATGGTTCCGTGTTTGGTTTGGTGCGGTTTGGAGCCGTTTGCGATTTTTGCAGTCTAGTTAGGGCGCGTGCCTTGTCCCCCCCGGGAGCGGTGTAATATGAGAGGAGGTGGAAAGGATGGGAGGCAGCTGTATAGGTTTTTTTTTGTACGTTGTAACTGCCGTCTGCCAGATGCTGGATTTACAGTGATACTGGGGAATGAACCATTCCAGGCGCGGGCCGACTGGCTGTCTAAGTTTTGCGTAATTAGTATAATTTTGTACTGCGCGTGCGTGGAAGGTGGTGTTTGGGTGTACGGAAGTGACCGTTACTTTTCACAGGTAGTTGACAGGCTCGTGTGTACACGGTTTGCTGTAAATGCTTCAATTACGATGGCATTTGCAACAGGTGGAACAATGCAAGAATGCAGGGGTTTTTTGCTTTCTTTATATATTATGAAAGGACAAGCGTAACGGAGTCATTGCTGTATTAGGTTGTAAAAATGGAGAGTTTTTCAATCTGCACATGACAAACAGTGTAATAATGCTGAATTCTACCCTCTCATAATATTGGTTTGAGTCATGAATCTTTCGTTGAGATTCTTTCATTTGAATCATCAGCGATGAGCGATTCGAATCTGAAATCGACTCTCCAAAGATTCACGAATCTTTAAAAATCATAGATCGCCCGAGATGCATAGATCTCTGAAGATTCAATAATCTCTGAAAACTCATGAATCTTTAGAGGTTTATGATTTTCAAGATATTGAATTTGCGATAGCCCGTAATACAGTGGTTAACTAGAAGGACCACATGCCCGTTGAGGGCTCAAGCATCGCATGGATGAGTTTCATTAATCTTTCGTTGAGATTCATTCCTATGAACCTTCAGTGATGAGTGATTCGAATCTCGAATCGACTCTTCAAAGATTCGTGAATCTCAAAAGACTCCTGAATCTCCAAGGATTTATGAATCTCAAAAAAAATCATGAATCTTCAAGGATTCATGAATCCCAAAAGATACATGAATCTTCTAGGAGTTATGAATCTCGAAAGATTCGTGGATCCATTAAGATTCATATATCTACAGGGACTCATAAATCATTAGAGATGTATGATTTTCAAAATATTATGTTTGCGCGATCCCATCCATCAACATGCCCGTCGTGGGTTCAAGCCCTCGCATGGACCGTCTCCCCGTAGCAAAACATACTATCCGGCTGCGTGATACTTGCCAAGAAGTCTCGAAAGTCTATGGCTGGCATGGTGACGTTGGTTATTACGCCAAGAAGAGTAATAATAAGAAGCTCAAGCTCGATGAATCTTTGAAGATTTATGAATGCCTTGAGAATCGTGAATCAGTCGAGATTTGCGAATGTCTTGAGATTCGTGAATCTGTCGAGATTCATGAAACTATTTAGATTCATGAATCTTTGTAGATTGATGAATCTTTGAGATTGATGAATCTTTGAGATTTACGAATCTTGCCAATCGAGATTCAAATTCATTAAATCATTTCAAAGATTCATGAATCTGAATTAGACTTATCCAACACTAGAATGGACCATTGTGAATCTTCAAATCATTTGGTCCTAGTGCTCGAAACTGCTCGAAACGAAAACGAAATCTTGGAATTGTGTGTAAAAAATCGTGTTTAAAGCGTGAAATCTTAATGTTAGCTAGTTAACGTTAAATTGAACTTTCCTGTTTCGATACACAATTGCGTGCCTTATTGTTACAATTAGTGCCTTATTGTTTATTGGTCAACTTAAAAAGATCGTACCAAGAATTAGGTATTTGTATCCAATCATATCATATCAGGATATTTTGCCACGATACAATATTGTTACCAAACTCATGTTAAACTTATTTCAATTATGTCAAAATTTATGTTTTCCTTAGTCATAGCTCAAGCACAATAATCCAATACATCCGTCCTGATTAGATGTGAAACTCAATCTTGTAATATGATAGCTTGGGCACTTAACCTTGGCATAATTTTTTAACACACAGATAAATATCGATTTCTCCTCATATATAAATCAAAACTAATTTTGTTTGACTTCAAGAACAACATGTATTGATGTAATAAAATGCATTACTAATTATTGTTCAAAATCTTAACAAATTATATCAAAAAGGCTGGTCACCAGTACTGACATTGACACTTCGTAAGCATTAGAAAAAAGGGGTTCGTTTTGGTATTGCCATCTGTTCGAAGCTTCCAGTAAAATGGAGTGCTTTTGCACTAAATACTATAAACCTGTGCCACAGCGACAACTCCCCCCACCCCCGCATGCCATAAACCAGTGCGATCGTGCACCCGTTTGCATGCGATCGACGCATGGGCTGCTGTGCACGCTCGGTACACTGGGCACCAACTCGCGATCACCGCGGCACACACACAAGGTGAGAAAAGAAAGAAACAGGATGGTGTCATTAATGTGGATCACGTTTGGACCCCTCGAATCTGGCTCTGTTAGGTCGGTTGAGACTGTGGAACAAAGATATAACATGATCGCTTTTTTAACCCTTCCCCACGCTCTGCGAATGTGCGACTGCGAAAAGTTTAGCAGCAGAAACGCGACCCCGAGTGGCCACGGCCACAGTTTTAGGGCGCCTGTCCGTGCCAAAGCGGAGCTATTAAAATTTACCCGTTGTAACACATGCCGTTTTATATCGTTAATGAATCGACACTGTGTGCGGCACTGTGAGCGGGAGACAGTTTGCGGCGATGGACAAGATATGAAAATTTTTCTTGAAAACTCCAATCGGAATTTATTTCAAATTCATTCAATTTTTTATTTCAGATAATTTCTTTCATTGGGACCCTTTACGATACTATCCAGATATTACGATATTTTATATGGAGTTTGACAGTTGGCGGCTGAAATTGTGTCAACACTAGTGATGGGGAAAATGAAGATTTCGTCGGAATCGATTCTGGCTAGCTCCGAAATTTTCTGGAATCGATTCCGGATAGTAGGTCCGGAATCAGTTTCCAGAATCGATTCCGGAACCAATTTCGGAATCGGCTCCGGAACCAACTCCGGAATCGGCTCCGGAACCAACTCCGGAATCGGCTCCGGAACCAATTCCGGAATCGGCTCCAGAATTGGTTCCGGAATCGGCTCCGAAATTGGTTCCAGAATCGGCTCCGGAATTAGTTCCGGAATCGGCTCAGGAATGGGAATCGGTCCCGGAATTGGCTCCGGAATCAAAATCGGTGCCGACATCGGAATGGACTCCGAAATCAGATTCGGTTTCGAAACGGAGTCGGTTTGGGCATCTTCATAGGAATAGGCGTTTGGGTCCAATGATGCTATGTGTTGATAGCGACAAAAAATCAAAATTTACTTGTAAATGATCTATTCACATGGAGATTTGCGGACTTATTTCGCTTCCCACACTTCTTATTTCAATTCAAACCATTCCATTTCTGGAGTCAAGTTCTAATTCCGGAGCCGATTCCGATCCTGGAAACGATTCCGGAGTCAACTCCGGAATCGATTCCGGAGTCGACTTCGGAATCGATTCTGATGTCGGCTCCGGAATCGGCTCCGAAACCAA